>NW_024105036.1:0-65400 GCF_003945595.2 Pipra filicauda | reverse complement strand
GAGTAAGGACAACAGCAGAGAGGAAAAGGTGATCCCAGTTCAGGAGATACTTCAGTGGAACCACTGCCTTAAAGCTTTCTGCCGAGTGACACAAGCAAGTAAATCCTGGGCTCAAGGATTACCTTGTCAGGGCAAGATTAGCAGGGGTGAGTGAATTGGAAACATAATTATTCGGCTTCTTGTTTTAAAGAATGAACAATGAGGGCGATTACCAGCACATTATGCAGATCCCACTGGTTTAGCTGAAGCTATTTACAATTCTGAATAAAACAACAGGCTCTTTCTGCAGGGGTAAGTGGTTCCCCTGCACAGCAGAGTTGTGGCCACCGTTCAGCCAGGAGCCAGCACCTACTCTGGAATTGTTTTAGGAGCACAGAGAAGTCACATTCCCTTCTCAGCAGGACAAACAGATGCTGTGACTGATGACACACAATCCATCAACGAAATAACTCAGTGCCAAGCACACGGGAGCTCCACTTACCCTGGAATTTAGTGAAGGGAAAGACTCAGGTTGAGTCAGCTGAGGTTTGTTTTGGGTTTGGGGTTTTTTTTCCTCCCTCTGGGGGCATGATTAGGCATATCCCTGTCGGGAAATGTTATTTTTAAAACTTGATCTGTAAACTCAGGGCTTGGTAGGGTAGAAAAATCCACACGTGAGGCAGTAACGACAGTCTTGGAAAAGGAAAGGCGCGGTCCTACCAACACTGTCAGAGAGCAGCACTGTCACAGCAGCACCAACTCTGCAGACAGTCTATAAAACTCATTCGAGAGCTCAACTGCAACCCAATGTGTTGGGTGAAGAACAGCACTGCTACCAAGAGAAACCTGCTCAAGCTTTCCTGCCCTAGCACAAACTACAGCCCAGGAAGGTTTTACACATCCCAGTTACAGCCACTGCAGCCACTGGAGAGCAAGTTGTGCTACTCAAATCACAGGGGCAGAGTAGCAGAAAAAAACCCAACAAAAATAAAAATAACAAACTGATCACAATTAAATTCAGGTGAGAGATATTCTCATTTCTAACCACCAAACAAGGTTTCAAAATGGCAAGACAGCAGATGGAAAGACAGTCTTAAGACAGAGCCTGACTGTGCCCACAGACTAGAGGCACTTTCAGTGTTTTGCTAAACCAGTTCAGCCTCACTCTGCAGGTTGCTCTGGAAGCTGGATCTGGCATCCACGGCATCTGGATGCATCCATGGCAGTGGTTTCCCCCACTGCCAACCGTACTGCCCTCTCCACATGACCTTTTACAGGCAAAAAGAGAGAGAAGCAGATGGCAACACGAGTGAGGGATGACATCAAACACGGCCAAGCAAGAGAGGACAGAAGTGACAGGGACTCAGAGAGGGGTTCAGAGGAAAAACCCACCAAAGATCAACCTCTGAGTCCACAAGACACAAATCCACTCAAAAGTGAATCAGGCTGCACTACAACCCTGCAGAGGCTCCCTCTCCATCTCACTGCTGTGACCCTCCCCATCCTGGGGGTGAGGATGGGGAGGAAAAAAGCTCAGGAAAACTCCCCCCAGCTCTCCCAGTGAAGCTCTCAGTGGGAAGCTCCTGCTCCTGGCAGTCACACCCAGCTCCACATTTACCCTGAGCCAGGATCCAGGAGGGCAGTGAGGCCAAAGGCTCCAGGGCAGAGGCTCCTGGGGGCAGAGGCTCGTGGGCTGGCACGTGGCACAGATAAGGCTGCAGCAGCTCAGGGCTGCACCTGATAAGGCTGGAGCACAGCCCCGGGGAGGAGGCACCCCGAGGATCCCCAGATCCAGAGGGGAAAGCCCCAGAGACTGCACTACAAAGGGCTGAGAAAGGGCTGGGCAGGGAACTGCTGGGAGCTGGAGCCATCAGGATGGGGTGGAGGTGAGCCAGGAACAGAGCAGGATTTTAGGGAAGGGTTTGTCCTTTTGGGTGCTGCTGGATGCAGGGGTGGGGGAGAAACAAAGGCAGTTTGCCAGTGTGATGCTGAAGTGCAGAGCTTTGCCTCAAAGACAGAGAACACAGAAGGGTGAGCAGGAGAGGGGATGGAAGAGGGAAGTCCCAAGCCTATACCAAGAGAGGCAACAAAAGGATCCCTGATCTTAAAAGCTTGAGAAGTAGCAGCTCAAAAGGATATTCACCAAGACCACTGCCCCTGGCAGGTGCTCATGCAAAGAGCACATTTTCTTTTTAAAAGGATTTCTTTTAAAAACTCAAAAGATTTCAGCAACAAGCCGAGAGTTTCCCTGTATGAAGAGTTCAGTCATCACTGCCAACAAAACAACATCCACCCCCAACACGTGTGATGAGCTCCAGTTAAGAGTCAAACTTTAACATTTCTCAAGCACACGGGGGTGTTGGTTCAGAAAGCTCCCAGCAGAGGAGGAAGTAGATAACAAAATACTGCAACTCCTTTCCAGGAAACTCCTTGTTTACAGAGTTCCCCAAAAACAGCAACACCCTCCCCAAGACCTCCTTGCAGCACAGGTTTGCCAGAACTGTCACAGCCTTACTGCCACTGCAAAGACTTTTACCTGCTAATAAAACTGCCTACAGCTTTATGTGAGCTAATAAAGTAATAAAATACTTTTATCATGTCATTTTCTGCTTCGAGCAGGAGATGACACCCAAGCCCTTCTATTCCAGGCACTAACAAAGACTCAGCAATTCCTACTGGACTTGCAGCAGGCTTCCTGCAGAACCTGCCGTCTGAGCCCTCAGCACCGGATTCTGCAGAGCAGCACAGGCTGGTTTTCAGCACAGAATGACACACATTTTCTCAAGTTAAGGCAGGGGGGGTTCCCACATCGTGCACAGGCAGCCCAGGGAAGGCAGGGCCCCCGGGGCAGACTCACCCTCCTGCTGCACCGCGTTGGCCACGGCCTTCTTCACCCGTCCAGACTTCACCACAGCCGGGTCCGAGTTGGCATAATCTGCCACTGTCACTGCAGAGGGTGGGACACACGGGTCAGGGGGATTAGGGATTACTGGGGAGGGCACAGAAGGGCTAAGAGCCACCACGCCTGAAGGGGACGGTCCCCAGAGCAGCAGAGAGATGCACAGGTGAGAAAACGAGTCCCAGCAGTTGCAGGCCAGGGGTCCCCAGCAAGTCTCTACCCCAGGCTCAGGGGACCCACCCCCTGCCCAGACCAGTCCAGGCCCCCCTCTTCCACCACCTCAACCCACACCAAACCCCAGAACCCCGCTAAAACCCAGCCTAACCAGAGCCTGGCTCATCCCCCAGTCCCAGACTCCTCCTTCACAGGCAGAGTCCTCATTCCCGCATACCAGGCCAGATTCCCACCGGGCACACTCCCTCCACAAGCCCAATCACTCCCTTCCCACCGGACACACTCCCTCCACAAACCCAATCACTCCTTTCCCACCGGACACACTCCCTCCACAAATCCAATCACTCCTTTCCCACCGGACACACTCCCTCCACAAATCCAATCTCTCCTTTCCCACTGGACACACTCCCTCCCCAAGACCGAGAGGGCCGGGCTAATCGCTCGGATGACACTGGCCCGACCTCCTGCCCCTCAAACCCCTCAGCCAGGCCAAGCCCAGGCCCTTCAACCACCTCCTCCCTCAGGCCTTAACGCAGGCCCAGGCTCAGGCCCAGGCCAAGGCCCAGGTTCAGGCCCAGGCCCAGGCTCAGGCGCTCCTCTCCGGACAGCACAGGCCGCCTTCCCCCGGTAAGGCCGGGTCGGGCTCGGCTCCCCTCAGTGCCCTCAGCCCCCTCTCCCCTCACACCCGCTCCAGGCCCGGCCCCGCTGCCCCGCCCGGCCCGGCGCCGTCTCCCCTCACCTCTCTCGGAGCACACGTCGTCGGCGCGGAACTTGAGGCGCTTTCGGGCGGCCCTGCGGGGCATGGCGGCGGCGGCGGCGGGGCGGCCGCGCGGGGCCATGTCCGGCCGGGCCCCGCGGGGACAGCGGGACCGCGCCCGCCCCGCGCCCGCCCCGCGTCACCGCCGCGACACCGCGCGCGGGGATGACGTCACGGGGCAGAGACACGGCCCCCCCCAGTGATCCCAGTGATCCCAGTAAAGGGGGGGCGTCGGGGGGGAGCCCCCGGTGAGGAGGAGCGGTGGAGTAACTGCGCCCTCACAGCGCCGAAAGCCCCTGAGGGGTCCCCTCCTTCCCAGTCCTCCCAGTAATGGAGGCCTCTGAGGGGACCCCCCTCCCAGTGCTCCCAGCAACGGGGACCCCTGAGGGGATCCCCCCCAGTAAGGAGGATCCCTGAGAGGTTGTCCCCCCTCCCAGTAACGGGCGTCCCCGCCAGTAAGGAGGAGCTGTGAAGTGACTGTGCCCTCTCAGTACTGAAGGTCCCTGAGGGGATTCTCCCCCTCCCAGTCTTCCCAGTCAGGAGGACCCCTGAGGGAATCCCCCCCAGTACTGAGGGTCTGGGAGGGAACTGCCCCCTCCCAGTAACGAGGGTCCCTGAGGGAATCCCTCCCTCCCAGAACAGTCTTCCCCGTAACAGGGACCCCTGAGGGGATCCCCCCCAGTAAGGAGGAGCTGTGAAGTAACTGTACCCTCCCAGGACTGAAGATCCCTGAGGGGATCCCTCCCTCCCAGTCCTCCCAGTAAATAGGATCTGTGAAGTAACTGCCCCCTTCCCAGTAAGGGGGGCCCTGAGGCGATCCCATCTCCCAGTCCTCCCAGTACTGCAGGTCCCTGAGGGGATTCTCCCCTTCCCAGTAACAAGGGTGTATGAGGGGATTCTGCCCTCCAGTCCTCCCAGTAATGAGAATCTCTGAGGTACTCACACCACCCTCCCAGTCCTCCCAGTAAGAGGGGCTCTAAGGCAATTGCCCTTTCCAGTAACGACTCTCTTGCACCCACAGCCGCCCCTGAGGGCTGTGTGATCCCCCTCCCCAGCTCTGGCCATGCCCTCTGCCACCACCCTGGGTGCCCTGGCTCACCCACCCCCCCAGGAGGAGGATTTGGGTGCCCAACCTTCCCCAAAAGCCAGGGCCAAAATCCAGTGGCCAGGAGGGGACTGACCCCACGTCCTCCACATTGTCCTGCCTGTGCCCTGCTCATCCAGGGATCTGGGCACCACCCAGAGCAGGTTGGGAGTGCTGCCCAGTCCTGGGGGTGTCCAAACTGGGAGGGTGGTGGGGTCCTGATCTCTGCCTTTGGGATTTACACAAGGGCACAAGAGCACGGCCTTGTCCTGCTTGTCCCTGTGGGGACCAGGGACAGCACCCAGGGAATGGCTGGAGCTGTGTCAGGGCAGGCTCAGGTTGGATCTCAGGCAAAGGTTCTTCCCCCAGGGTCTGGTTGGGCACTGCCCAGGCTCCCCAGGGCAGTGGGCACAGCCCCAAGGCTGCCAGAGCTCCAGCAGGGTTTGGATGATCCTCTGGGGCACAGGTGGGACTTTGGGGCCGGGCCTGTGCAGGGCTGAGGGTTGGACTGGATGTCCTTGTGGGTCCCTTCCAGCTCTGCATATCCTGGGATTCTGTGAGTCTGGGATTCTGGGATTCTGTGGTTCCGTGAACACCCCACTGTGCTGTTTCCCACCTGTGCTCCTTCCCTACGAGACCTCAGGAGAGGATTTGGACCACAGGAGATGCTTTCAGGGCTGTGGCATCAGCTCTTGTGCCTCCCTGGAGCGAGGTAACACATGGAATATAGAGAAATCCACATTTCTTCCGCTTCCCAGGCACGGCCAGGAGCTGATGGTGTCTATAACCTCCCTTCCTGGCCACATTTCTTTCTCTCAGCATTTCTTAAATACACAAAGAGCATTTTATCAGTGAGGAACACATTTGATTGAGAAAACTTCTGATCATCCCAGGCAGGAAAGGCCATTCATTGGCAGAAATGCTGTTCCTAATCCATCTGTTCTTAAAGCTCTGGATAAAAATTAAGGGGAATGGCAGTGAATAAACCAGATCCTGGTGGTGGTGGCTGCACCCACCTCTTTGGTACCCAAAAACGTTCTCCTTGGACTATTGCTGCTCACCATCCTTATTTGAGAGCTGCATCACAGGATCAGTTTTAAAAAGTAAGGGTTCTCCTGGCTTGGAAAACTCTGTGGAAAACAGATGAAGTTTTTGGGGATGTGACAAGAGCAAGGTGAAGGCAGTTGTTCCTGAGTGTGGATGGATCCAGCGGGAGCCAAGGTTGGTGGTCCAGCCTCACACCCCCTGAACTCAGGAGGGGGACACATCCTGTCCCCCCACAGCTCACAGGGGGAGGAGGGGGCCGTGGCAGAGTTGGGGGCTTCACTGCCTGGCCCCATCCCTGCTCCCCACCTTCGGGGTCTCCACAGCTGAGGGGGAACGGGGCACCCAGGGCTGGGGACACCCCCCAGCCCAGGTCCTGCCTCCCTCCCCCTGGTGCTGGACAAGCCCCCTGGGGGAATCCCGTTCCCATGGGGGCTCCTAATCCCCAGGGAGGTTCCTGCCCCCAGGGGAGTTCTCTGCCCATCCCAGGGGGATTCCTGCCCTCTCCCCAAGGGGGGAACCTTCCCCCCGCCCCAAGAGTTTCCTGCTTCCACGGTGCAATTCCTGCACACCCCCCTCAGAGTGTTCTGTACCCTCAGCAGGATTCCTTCCCTACCCAGGGGGAAACTTGCCCCCCAGGGAAGTTCCCCCTGAGGGGATTCCTGCTCCTCTTTAGAGTTTTCTGTCCCCCCTCAGGGGGTTCCTTCCCTATCCAGGGTGTATCCTGCCTCCTCGGGAGGGTTCCTGCCCCCCAGGAAAGTTACCTCGGGGGGGATTCCTGCCCCCCCCGAGTTCTCTGTACCCCGAGCAGGATTCCTTCCCTTTCCACGGGGGATCCTGCCCTCAAAGGAGGTTCCTGCCCCCTAGGAAAGTTCCTCCTAGGGAGATTCCTGCCCACCCTTAGGCTTTTCTGCCCCCCCCGAGGGGATTCCCTCCCTTCCCAGGGTGTCTCCTGCCTCCCCAGGGGGGTTCCTTCCCCCCAAGGAGGTTCCTTCCCCAGGAGGGCCCCTGACCCCAAACCCTGCCCTGCCCCTCCCGCACCCCCAGCCCCCCGACCCCCCTCACCTGGGGGGGCGTGTCCAGGTGAAGGGGCGTGTCCCATGGGCGTGGCCACGGGAGGGCGTGTCCCGGTTGGGCGTGTCCGGTGACGCAGTGGGCGGGGCAGGGCGGGGCGGCGGCGGCGGCGGCGGCGGCGGCTTCCAGCGACTTCGGCGGGCGGTGAGTGCGGGCGGGGTCGGCCCTCGCTGCCCGCGGGGGATGCTCGGCCCCGTGCGGGGCCGCCTGGGGGTGCTGGGCCCCCCCCCCCTCCACGCTGGGGCCGAGCGGAGGATGCTCAGCCCCCCCGCTGGGGCCGGACCCGGAGGATTCGATCCTTTCCAGCCTCCTCCTGGGGATGCTCTGCCCCTCCCGAGGGGATGCTGAGCCCCCCCGGTGGGGCTGCAGTCGAGGGGTTTACCCTTATAGCCTCCCGCTGGGGATGCCGTGCTCCCCCCACCCCGAGAGGATGCTCTGCTCCCCGCCAAAGGGATGCTCTGCTTCCCGCGGTGGGGCTGGATTTAGGGGGCTTTACCTTTATTGCCTCCCCCTGGGGACGCTCTGCCCCTCCCGTGGGGATGCTCGGCCCCCGCAGTGGGACTGGAGCCGGGGGGCTTTATCCTTTATTGCCTCCCCCTGGGGATGCTCTGCTCCCCCCGCTGGTGCTGGACTGGGGGGTCTCTGCCCTTTGAGCCTCCCCCCGGGGATGCTCTGCTCCCCCCGCGGGGGTGTTGGACTCGGGCTCTCAACCCTTTTAGCGCCCCGGGGGGTGCTGTGCTCCCCCCCAGGAGCACCCGGTCCCCATTGACCCCCGGGTGGGGCCGGGCCGGGGGTGCTCAGCCCTGCCCTGGCCCCCCCGGGAGGGGCTGGATCCCTCCGAGGGGGCTTCGTGTCCCCCCCGGGGTGGCTGACTCGGGGTGTTCTGAGCTCCCCTGTTTCCCTCGGGTTGGATGTGAGCTGAGGATTGTCATTGGCCCCCTGAGCTGGGTTTGGGGGGACCTGCTCTGCCCTGGCATTACCCCCAGGCTGGGCACCAGAGCCGAGGGGACAGTGACCCCCCAGAGCCAGGCAGGGGGGGTGAAGAGTGGGCACATTCACCCCTCGAGGCTGCATGACTGGGGGGGGGGGCAGTGATTCCTGTAATGAGGAGGGGGCTCCTTGATTTAGAGCTGCTCTCTGCCCCTGGCAGACCCTGCCACACTCTCCCAAGCTGTCCCTTTGCACCCCCCCTCCTTCCCAGCTGCCACCTTACACTGAGGGGAGGGCAGGAATGGGGGTGGGCCTGCTCCTACCCTGGCCTTCTCCCGCTCCTCTGATTTATCCCAGTATCCCCCTCCCCTCAGTGCTGTTCCAGCCCTCCAGCTCCAGGCTGTGTCAGCCCACTGAGCATCTGCCTGGCACTGAGCTCTGGGCTGGGATGCTGCCACACAGATGCTCGTGGAGCTGGGCACCGGGTAAATGCTTGCCAGGCTGGTCTGGTGTGGACATTGGCCACTGAGCCCGGGGCTGGACCAGCTCGGGGAGCATCCAGCCAGCCCGGGCAGCTCCAGCTGTGCCCACATCCTCTGTCAGCTGGGGCCGGCTCATCACAGCCATGGCAAGCTGCCTCCAGACACCACGCTTTCCTCCTGAATAACCAGCCTTTAAGGGCTTGTTTATCCCCTAAATTGCATCATTATAACGGCAATTGGCTTAGGGAGCCGGGTTTTGTTAGAGCTGTGCAAACCCTTCTGGGGACACCCTGGTTTTGGCCGAGTCGGGGTTGGCAAAGTGTTCCTTTTAAGCTCATTTGCCACCATCTGCTGGATGCTGGGATGGGCTTCTCCTGGTGGGTTTGATACCACCAAGCCACTCTGTGAGTGGGAGCTGGTCCAGAGGCGAGGTGGGAGCTGGAGTTTGGGGCCTGGATGTGCCCGTGTGCTTTGGGAGTCTCTCGGTTGTGGTGCTGCCAGGGCTTCAGAGGAGGTGGAAAGTTGGTGTCTTTGTGTCTCTGATGGCCTGGGAGTCTCAGGTACCTGTGTTCTTAGGGACAGCACGAGGTGCTGCTCCCTGTGTGTGCTGCTGGAGAAGCAGGATTGATCCCTGGGGACTTCCCTGGAGGTTTGTCAGGGAGCCACCAGCACAGCTCCCTGCCGCCGTCTCCCTGGCACCCGGCACTGCTCAGGGGCCTTCCCAGCCTTGGTGCTTGTTCCTACTGCACCTCTTTTCCAGGAGACACCCCAGAGGTTGTGCAGGACCTGTGTCACCACTGGAGAGTGGGGGAGCCTCTGAAGTGGCAGGTTCTTGAGACACCAGTGCTGGGACTGACGGCCAGGTCCGGCTTTCTGGAGTGGCCAGAATCAGCTCAGCTGTGGGATCAAACATTTCATCCCTCTCCAGGAAGCTTTGTGGCTTCGTGGGTCTTGCTCTGCACCAAGGGCTCTGCCCAGCCGTGCCTTGGTGCTCCCCAGCAGCTGAGGTGTGGGTGCTGAGGGATTGAACCTGCTGCAGATTTGGGTTCCTGCCTGTCTCACTTGTCTCAGGGGGGTAAAACCCACCCTGAAACCTCCTTCATTTGTGTCTTTTGAGGGGCCTTTGTGCAAGCCTTGTCCTGTCAGGCAGCTCCCCCCGGGGTGCAGGGGGTGAGGCCGGGGGTGAGGGTGGTGGGGTGAGGAGGAGGAGGCTCAGGGTGAGTTGGTGGGGTCGTGGTGGCCGTGAGTCAGTGCTGGGGAAGAGCCTGGCCCCGTGTTGGGGGTGGGAGTTCACTGGAGCTGGGGGAGGCAGCCCTGGAGCCTCAGAGGGGGCTGAACCCAAACACCCCAACTGACCAGAATTCCCTGGTCATCCTGGTGCCACTTTTCTGCAATTTTTTTTTGCATTTTGAAATCACTGAACTTGGTGACATTGTATGAGAACAAAGCTATAGTAGAAAGGAACAGGACGTGGTCTATGGGACAGACTTCATGGTACCTGTGTGCTGTGGGTTATATTTGCTGCTTGTAAGGGGGGAAAATAGCCCTGAGTTAATAACTTGGAGGGCCCCTCTGGGGACAGGGAGTGACTGGCAGTGCCATTTCAGGTTTTCCAGCCAAGCAGAAAGATACTGGATTCTTTATCTAACCTTGAAACCTTAATTTACTATTAATTTCCTCCTAAAGAATGCTTTGGTGAGCCAGAGGTTTCCCAGATGGCTTCCAAAAGTGAGCTGGGAGGTCTCTGGAATATTAACTGGTGGAGGAGGATGTTGGGTCCATTGCCAAGCTTTCCTCCCAGAGGGACAACCCTGCAGTCTGCAGATGGTTTCTGTGGAAAGCCAAGCACTGGGTGTGGGGTGAGGGACTGACTGAGGCTGAGGGCTCTGGCCTGGGCTCTGTGGATGGGCCCAAGCCCTGGCCAGGCTCCCGAGGGACCTGGGGTGAGTTTTTGGTGCTAAAGGCCTCCTCTGTGAGCAGGAGATGCCGAGAGGCTGGAGGTGGGTGCCTGTGTGGGTGTGTTCACATGGGTTGGCATTTGGGAGGGAGGGAGGGAGGGAAAATATCACATGAAACAACTGCAGTGTTGGGGGACAGGTCTGTGCTTGGGCCCATCTGGAGCAGAAGTCGTGGGAAATGATTGAAAGGCTCTTTGCTAAAGAAAGTGGTGCTGATATAATTGGATTTTGCTGCTGTTTGTGCCGTGGTCGAGCAGGTTAAAACCCTTGGGCACACGGGGAAACCCTCTGGCTCATTGGCAGGGTGAGGATGTCCTGAGGAATCTGAGGCTGAGAAAGCTGGGGTAGTTCAGCCTGGGGAAGAGAAGGTGGTGTGGAGACCTCACAGCCCCTTCCAGGGTCTGAAGGGGCCTCCAGGGAAGCTGGGGAGGGGGTCTTCCTCAGGAACTGGAGTGACAGGACAAGGGGGAATGTGTTCACACTGAAAGGGAAGAGATTTAGGTTAGATGTTAGAAAGAAATTGTTTTCTCAGAGGGTGGGGAGGCCCTGGCACAGGGTGCTCAGAGGAGCTGTGGCTGCCCCTGGATCCCTGGAAGTGTCCAAGGCCAGGTTGGACGGGGCTTGGAGCAACCTGGGCTGGTGGGAGGTGTCCCTGCCCATGGCAGGGGGTGGCACTGGATGAGTTTTAAGGTCCCTTTCAACCCAAACCAGTCTGATTCTGTGATTCTGTGCGTGAAGCAGGTGCTCATCTCTCTCATTTCAGTGCAAAGCCCAGCCTGGGGCAGCCCTGCTGCCTCTCAGCCCCCGTGCAGCAATTCCCATCCCACGGGAGGATTTGGGTGCCAAACCTTCCCCAAAATCCAGTGGCCAGGAGGGGACTGACCCCGTGTCCTCTCCTCCTTCCCTGCCTCCTCACCCCGGTGTTTCAGAGCAGCTCGTGGCTGCCTCCAGCTCTGGAACCCTGCAGGACTGACGAGGCTGGAATGGATCTGAAATGCAGATTATTCTTTTTCCCAGCTCGAAGGAGGTGCCGGCTGGGTGGCTGCCTTTAATTGCATCCCCCCCCCCGCCAAAAAAAAAAAAGAAAGAGGAAAACAAGTGGCGGCTGAGAGCTCATCCCCCCTTCCCATCCTCCCATCCGTGCCCGGCGCCTTCCAGGAGAGGGCAGTTCCCGGGGATTTTTGCTGCATGGAGCCGCTCTCCCCCGCAGCCTCCAGCCGTGCCCAGCCCCTCGGGGGTCCCGGAGGCAGAGCCGTGCCAGGGAATGCCAGGGAATGCCAGGGAATGCCAGGGAATGCCAGGGAATGCCAGGGCGCGGGCACAGCTCCTCGGGGGGAGGTGAGATGCTGCCAGGGGGGGCCGAGCGCTTTAAATAGCGAGCCGGGATGTGCGGCAGGGAGGGAGGCTCTGCCTGCCTGGACTCTCCTTCCAGCCTTCCCGAGGGCACAGCATCCCTGGCCAGGGCAGGAGGGCACAGCAGGGCGAGGGACCCCCTCCTGTACCGCTGCCCGGCCACCAGCTGCGTGGGTTTAAAGCTCGTTGCCACCCCTTCCTGGCTGAAATGAATTTTCCCTGTAATTCCGGGTGGGATTCCATCCCTGGCTGGCATCGCTCCCGGGGTGGGTGATGTGCTGCAGCCCTGGCGTGCCCGGGGGATCCAGAGCCCAGAGGTAGGAGCTGGGCTGTGCATGGGATGGCTGGAGTGCAGGGAAAAGGGATGTTCAGCCCCACTGCCAGCCCAGCTCTCACCTTTCCAGCATCTCATTAGTGCAGTGAGTCCTCAAATGGATCCTCTCCTGCCAAAACCTGACTTTCCTGGCTTCCAGAATTGGGAAGGTGTTTATAGCCTTGCTGTGGCATTAACACAGGTGTCATAAACCTGATCTCAGCCTTGGTGGTGCTGCCTGTGCCTGTTCCCCTTGCAGACAGTCCCAGTGCCAGGGGCTGCAGGCAGGGAGGGAAAAGATGGGCTTCTACAAAGTCCATAATCCAGTTAATCTGCCCTGTAATTCAGTGTCTGGCAGCTGCACTGACTCGATCTCAGCTTCTTTCAAGCACCCCCTCCACAAACTGTGTAGCAGGAAGGAGTCAAAAAATGTCCAGAGGTTATTTTTGGCCGTGTGTGATTTATTCACACGCCGATCAGCCAGGAGAGGAAGTTATTCTGGTCCCACAGTGTCCCACATAACACACAAGTACCTTGTGTGAGTGTGATTTCTCTGGGTGAGGCTGCAGGATGCCACTCTCCTCTGGGGGATGGAGCTCTCAGGAAGCACCTCGGTGGCCCCATGTCCTGTGAGCCCTCTTGGGGACCTCAGATGGGGCCAGAGCCAGGGGACATGGGCTCTGTGCCCCTCCTTGGGGGGACAGAGCTGAGCCTTGGGTCCCTGAGGTGGTGGGAATTGCTGTGCCTCGGAATTCCTGCTCATCCCAAGCTGGATTGTGGCCTCCCTGGGTGACACCTGGATTTGGGGAGTGTGGGGAGATGTTTCCAGGCTCCTTTCAAGGTGCCTGGGGTGGTTTCCCTGCAGGATGGGGTGGCTGTGGTGCTGCTGGCTGTCTCCTCTCTGGGATTGCTTTCCCCTGGAGAAGGGGTGGTGGGAATGGAGTGTGAGGGTGGCACAGCCAGATCCTGCTTTTCTCCTGTGTCTGCACAGGAGGTTGTTTCCACGGAGCATCCCAGTGTTGCCACAGCTGGTTTCTGGTCGTGGACAGTGGGCTCTGCCATCACTGGCACGTGGTGCTGCCACTGCCTGTGCCATCCCACCGTGCTGGTGACAGTGTTTCCCACCCTGGCTGAGGATGGGATCACTGTTGGCCCCATGCAGAGGTGCCAGTTCCAGCAGAGCCCCTGTCCCTGTGGCACTGGGAGCACCAGCAGTGGCAACGTCTGACCATGGATGCACTGCTGGGGGGGCCCGATCCCCACAGCTCCTGCAGCCAGGAGGCAGGAATTTGGGGCTAGGCAGGATGGGGAAGGGTTGCAGGAGGCCCTGTGAGGGCAGAGGAGGAACCCAAGTCCCTGAAGGATCCGGGGAAGTGTTGGTCAAACCAGATTTCCCAACTCTGATTGGAAAGCCTGGCTGTGCTCGGGAGTGAATGGATGGAAGTCCTGGACGTTCCCATCCAGCTGCAACGATGCTCCTCTCCAGCACCACAGCACCTGCAGGAGGTGGGAATTGGGATGTGTTGGGGCCTCTGAGGTCCCTGCCAGCATCCCTGAGAGATCCTCCTCCTCCCTGAACCCTGCCAGGGCTTGGGCTCTCCACTCAAAATAACGTGGCTTAACTCATTTTAACCCCTCAGTGTTTAATTAGGGCCAGAAGGCTCCTCTCTCCTGCCCTGAGCTGCCTCTCCTCCCACCCCACACCCAGACAGGGTTTGCTTTGCTGCTGTCCCCTGAGTGCCACCCAGAGAGCAGTGTCTGATGGAGGGAGAGGCTTCTCCTTCCTTCTCCCCAGCACCAGAACCTGGATGATAATAATGTTGCTGCCAACACGTTGGGGCTGCCATATTAAAAAAAAAAAAGAGCATTTTTTCCTCACTTTGATCATCTGCTTCTAGTTAGTTTGGTTACCAGACTTCTCACAGTGGCCATTTTTGGAGTTGGCAGCCAGAGCACATCCCTGCAAGCGAGAAATGGCTTTTCATTCTGCTTGTCCTTCGTGTTTACACCTATACAGGGGAAATTTTGTCTCTCCAAGTGGAGCTGCCACGAGCCCCAGTGCTGCTGGTGCCCTGCCTGGCACCGGTGTGGTTTCAAATCACACCTCAGCCATAAATCTCCCTGGGACTGCCCTGCAGCAAATGGCATCAGCACTTGGAGATCTCTCCCACACGTCCTCCTGCTGCCTAAAAATACCAGAGCTTTAATTCTCGAATGACTTGGCTATTGCACAGCCACCATTTCTTATTGGAGTGGTGCTGCACGGCTGGGGGAGTGACCAAAATCACCCCAAAAACAACCCTGGCACCCCCAAATTCCTCTGGACCAACCCTAAATCACCCCAAAGCATCCCAAACCCCCTCAAATCCCCCCAGATCTGTGTGCTGGGCATGGATGACCCCCATTCCCAGGGATCCTGCCTCGTTCCCAGGGACCCCTGGTCCCATTTTTCCCATTTTCCCCTGTTTTCCCCCCAGAATCAGACTGTGATTCTGAAGCAGCACATCCACATCCCTATTTCCCTGTAACTATTTTTAGGGGTCAGGGTGGGTTTTATCCCCAATTTTGCCTTTCTTTTTCCCATTTATCCAGGGTGTTGCCCTGGGACCCCTCCTCTTCCCTGCTGCCATTCCCCATCCCATTCCCACATTCACATTTTTCCCTGTTTTTCCCCCAGAAGCAGGACTGGATTGCATCCCTGAGGCAGCACTTGGGGAACACCCATGTCTCTCCCTATTATCCGTGTTTTGGGATCAGGGTGGATCCCCTGTTCCTGACCTTTTCCCTGACCCCATTCCCATGGACTTTCCCATTTTTCCTGTGTTTTCCCCCCAGAATCAGGTTGGGATCGAGGCCCTGGAGTGGCACTGGTGTCACATCCACGTGCTGGGGGTGAATCCTGGAGGAGGTTCCCAGTTTCCCAGTTTGGTCTGTTGTGCTCCAAGGGGGGGAATTCTGCCCTCGGGGTTTGGTCTTTGGGTAGCTCAGCAGCCGGGTTGATTTTGGGGGTAAATGGGCATTTATAACTTTCACACCCAGTGCTGGGAGGTGTGTCAATAACCAGGGCTGCAGGAGGGGAAGCTCATCAAGCAAAAAAAAACCCCAAAATTAATTTCTTCACCAAAAAGTTGGCCCCTCAGTGGCCACCAAAGGAAGGGGTGCCCTCGCTGCTGCTGGTGACCTTCCTGGGGAAGGGTAGGCTGGCAGTGCCCAGCGAGGGCAGTTCCACCTCAGAGCATGGCAAAGGCTCTTCCAAAATCCCTCCCAGCCCATTCCTGGAGCCTCCCAGGCTGTCCCTGTGGTGGGGAGAGCAGAGGGAGCAGCAGCATCACCCACAGGGAAGCTCCTGTGCCCGAGTCCCTGCGTGGTTTGGGAGCTGTGGGACCATCCCTGTCACCCCTGGGTGTGGGTGTGTGTCCTGGGGGTCTGTCCCATCCTCCTCGTGGAGATCACTGACACTTGCACGCCTGACTGTGAGCTGTGGGTGCAGGGAAGGGCCCTGACTTTGGTTTGAACAGACAAGTCTCCCTTCAGTGGATGGTCCCAGTTCCCACGGGGCACTGGGCACACTGGGGTGCAGCTCAGCACCATGCAGCTTCTTTTCCCCAGTGGATTTTGGGCCTCTTCCCCTTTCTGGCTCGTGCAGAGCAGGGAGAGCTCATTGCTTGGACTGTGAATGAAGCCAAGAGTGTTGTCACGTGCTGTGACCTTGGGGTGAAGTGACAAACTGGCCCTGTGGCACTGATGGGGGGTTTGGGAGCAGAGCTGGGGCTGTGGGTGAGCAAACTGGAGTTCAGCCCAGCTGGGAGGTGCTGAGCTGGGAAACACGATGTGTTCCTTTAGGAGACTTTGGATGGAGGGTGTTTGGACTTTCCTCTCTTCATGTGATTAACCCGTTTATTGCTGGGGAAGTTCATTTTGGGGCTGTGGATGCAGCAGGGGGTGCAGGGCACACCTGGGAACAGGGACACACAGGAACAGGGCACAGCCAGGAACAGGGCACACCTGGGAACAGGGACACACAGGAACAGGGCACACCTGGGAACAGGGACACACAGGAACAGGGCACACACGGGAACAGGGCACAGCCAGGAACAGGGCACAGCCAGGAACAGGGACACACGGGAACAGGGACACACGGGAACAGGGCACAGCCAGGAACAGGGACACACGGGAACAGGGCACACACAGGAACAGGGCACAACAGGCACAGGGCACACACAGGCACAGGGCACAGCCAGGAACAGGGCACACACGGGAACAGGGCACACACGGGAACAGGGCACACACAGGCACAGGGCACAGCCAGGAACAGGGCACACACGGGAACAGGGCACACACAGGAACAGGGCACAGCCAGGAACAGGGCACACACGGGAACAGGGACACATGGGAACAGGGCACACACAGGAACAGGGCACAACAGGCACAGGGCACACACGGGAACAGGGCACACACAGGAACAGGGCACGCACAGGAACAGGGACACATGGGAACAGGGACACACGGGAACAGGGCACACACAGGAACAGGGCACACACAGGAACAGGGCACAGCCAGGAACAGGGACACACAGGAACAGGGCACACACAGGAACAGGGCACAGCCAGGAACAGGGCACACACAGGAACAGGGACACACGGGAACAGGGACACATGGGAACAGGGACACACAGGAACAGGGCACACCTGGGAGCAGGGCACACCCAGGAACTGGGCTGGCTGGTGTCTGGGAGTCCCACACCCTGCTGGGGGTCAGGCCGTGGGCACAAGGGCTGATAAATGCCCCTGTCTTGCAAAGCAAATAATGTCCATTTTGGAGGCTGGAAAGGTGAGGGAACCGGTCAGCAGCCCCACGTCGGTGGCAGACACTGCTCTGGTTTCCTCCTCTCTCCACTGCAGCTCCCAGGAAATCCCATCCCGGGAGGTGCCAGGGAGGGGCTGCCACTGCCCTGGGGTGGGACAAGTGTGGTGACCCACCAGGAAGAGCCACCCTGCTCTGTCAGACCGAGATGTGGCAGGTCCTCCATCACTCAGTGCCTGGACTTTCTCCTTCCGAGGGCTCTTGGCTCCCCGTGGGCTGCCCTGCTGTGCCTCAAACTGCCAAAAACCTGCTGTGGGGAGGGGAGCAGAGGGATCTTCCCCTGCTGCTGCCTCCACCCTCGGCTTTTCTCCCCCTTTTCCATCACTGCAGGTGTGGACACCAGGAGGGTGACCATGGGTCAGCTCCTGTGCAGTCACTCGTGAGCTGGATGTTTGCTTAAGCCTGTTCTCCCAAAAGCATGAGAATTTGCAGGATTTATCCCCAAATCACAGAATCATTAAGGTTAGAAAAGACCTTTAAAATCACCAAGTCCAACTTCAACCTAAAGCCCACTAAACCATGGTGGGGAGCTGCTTGTGAGCACCCAGTTTAACCAGTCTCTGGGGCAGCTGGGACCTCCATGGTCCCCTTTTTGCCCCTGCCCATTCCCATGGCTTGGATTGAGGCTGATCCACTCTGAGGCAGCTGCTGAGTGCACTTGTGATACCAAAACTTCTGTAAATCTGGGAGGACTCACAGGGCCAGGACAGGCTGGTGATCCCAGTAAGCAGAGCAGGCTGGCAGGGGAGAACTGGTGCACAGTGGTGGGAGGAGGATGCTGGAGGTGGTGGTGGGCCCCATGACAGCTTTATTGCCTCCGTGTCTCCCTCTGGAGATGATAGTCTGGGTTTGAAAGTGCCCAACCCCTGTGCAGCCCCAGCTCCCAACTCCACACCACCCTCAGCCTTGTTCTGGTAGGAGACGTGTGAGATTTGGCTCCTGATTCTCCCCATTTCCCAAAAAAGTGACTGTTGTGAGGTCCAGAGTGACTCTGGTACAGTGCATGTCCGTGTGGGGGGCTCGGGCGTGTCTGTGGGGGGGGCTCAGCACACGCGTGTCCTCATCCCTGGAGGGCTCAGCACACGTGTGCCCACGTCCCTGGAGGGCTCAGCACACGCGTGTCCTCATCCCTGGAGGGCTCAGCACACACGTGTCCTCATCCCTGGAGGGCTCAGCACACACGTGTCCTCATCCCTGGAGGGCTCAGCACACGCGTGTCCTCATCCCTGGAGGGCTCAGCACACGCGTGTCCTCATCCCTGGAGGGCTCAGCACACGCGTGTCCTCATCCCTGGAGGGCTCAGCACACGTGTGCCCACGTCCCTGGAGGGCTGGGGAGAGCAGGGGGGGTGCAGGGTGGCTCTACCAGGGGGTTTGAGGGGTTTTGTCTGCAAACCCAGCGCGGGGGTGGCAGCGAGGCGGTGGAGGGGTGCCGGGAGGGGAGGCTGTGCGGGGACTCGGGAGATGCCGGAGAGAGGGATGGCTGGGGAGGGCAGGGAGCGCCGGGAGCAGGATCAGGGGGCTGTGTCAGCGGCAGGGGAACGAGAGCAGCGGGACTTCAGCCCGGCCCCGGCGGGGATGGAGCTGCCTCCGCTCGGCGGTCCCGCAATGCTGCGTGACTGCCACAGCCCCGCACTCCTCCCCCGCGGGCTGGGGATGCTCCGGCTCCGCTCCTCCGCGGGTGGGGGGGTCCCTGGGGGGCTCGGGGCTGTGGGTGTCCCCTCGCACTGCTCAGGTTGCTTTTCCACTCGGGATTCTGCCTGCTGGATTCCCGGCTGTGCTGCCGGCGCTGCCGGCGCCCCGAGGAAGCGAAGGTGGCATTCCCGCATTCCTGTCGTCGGGCGGGCAGGGCAGGGACCCCGCGGCGCTGGAACAGCGCCAGGGCGGCCCAGGGGGCGGCAGGAGAGCGGGATGAGGCCTCTGGAAGGATGGTTCCAAAGTATGGAGGGATTTGGGGACTCGCTGGTCCAGGGTGGGGGAGGTTGTCCTGGGGCTGCTGTCACCTGCAGTGCTGTCACCTCCCTGCCAGCACGGCCTCTCAGCACCCCAAATTCCCCACGGGCACACCTCCAGAAGTCAACCCATCCCTGTAGTCACCAGGGTGGCTTTCAGAGCCGTTCCCAGGTGCCTGCTCCCCCCATCCCTCTTGTTCCCCATCTGTTCAGCTTCCCCCGTCATCTCCCTCTTCTCATCGGTCATTATTTCTCTCCAGGTGAAGGCTTTTTAATAACATCTGACATTTCAGCCATTTTCGAGTCATTTCCTTTCTTCTACTCCAATTTTCTTGCTCTTCTTCATAACTAGGAAGCCTCTCTTTGTCCTTGGCCAGAGGGGAGGTGTCTGTTATTGCCTCTTATCACATTCCAGGAGGTTTGATCGGGTTAATGAAAATCCTTCTGCCTTTCTCTCGTGTGTCACTTCCACTCCCATCTCCTTTAGCCTGGTTTCTTAAGGAAATTAAACCAAAGGGTTGGTTTCATCACGGCCTTTCTCTCCCCCAGCTTGCTCTCGAACATGTTGGTCTTTTTGCAGGTCTGACGGGGTTGAAATACTTTTGGAGTGCTGGGGGGCTCGTGGGGGCTGTGGAGGGGACAGAGCCGGGCAGTGCCCGCAGGGGACACAGTGCAGGGGTCGGTGGTGCAGCGGGCTGGGGCTCATCCCCCAGAGAACAGGGCTGTGGATCCCCCCGGGAACAGGGGGGCAGCAGGGCTGCACCCCCAGCCCAGTGAGCTGGGATAGCAGGCCACAGCACCAGGCTGTTTGTGCTGCCTGCCTGATTTTCTCGAGCTCGGGAGGGGATCCAGAGGAGGGGAGTCTCTCCAGCCTCACCAGCGTGGGGTTGGTCTGGGCTCTGGCAGGCCCGGGCTGCGCGTTCCACCGCAGCCTCACGCGTGGCTGTGCTCGAGGGCTTCTCCTGCAGCAGCAGGAGCTGCAGCTGGTTTGAGCTGATCTGTTGGAGTGTGAACTGCAGTGACAGAGCAGCCAGAGGAGATTTTCCGCTGCTACAGCAGGGAGAGGCGGTAGAGCTTTTCCAGTGGCTGCTGCAGATCTGGTTCCCTGGCAGTGCTGGGGGACTGTGGCTCTGCTGGAGAGCTCGGGGGTCCTGGGAGAAGCACAGTGAGGAGTCAGTGGCTCGAGTGCCTCGGTGCAGAAGGACCAAAGCACTTCCTGGTGTGTCCTTGGAGCTCGATGCCCTTTGCAGCGAGGGCTGGGGCACCTCGGGAGCGTGTCCCCTCCTGACCCAGCCTGGCCTGGGGACAGGGACTGTGCCAGGCTGAGGGGAGGGTTGGCTGAATTCCTGCAGCGTGGGGATGCTCTGCCTGGGTCTGGCAGTGAGGAATCAGCCTGTTCAGCCAGGCCTTGGCCTTCCTGCAGGTGACTTACTGCTGTTGGCCCCAGGTCATGCTGCAGAGCTGCACTCTGATGTTTCCCCCTCTCTGGACCACATCCTTCACTTTGCATTTACCTCTGGTGTTTATTTTAGGCAGCCTGCTCTGCTGTTCTTCTCCAGCCTTCATCCCCCGGGCCTGGAGCCTTGCTGGACCTCAGCGTGGCCCCTGCCCAGTCCCACTGCTGGGAAAGGAGACTGGACCTGCCACACCTTGTTCCCTGCCTGTCCCACCTCCCCTGGGGTCTTTCCCAATGTGGGGGCCTCGCTGGGTGACACCAACCCTGCAAAGAGCACAGGGACACTTGTGGTCCAGCAATGACCTCACCGGGTCCCCATGAACTCCCTTCTCCTGGGGGATCCCCAAATGTGGGATCCCCTCAGAGGGGGAGGCACAGAGGTGGCTCCATGTCCCCCCTCATCCTGCATCCCTGTCACCCTGCTCGGCCCCTCCTCCTCCTCATGGAGCCTTTGCTGGGTGCAAAGGCTTCGTGGTGGGAAGACAAGGCCAGCCTTGATGCCACCATGGCCCTGCCTGGTGCTGATGTTTGGGGTGTGCTTTGGGGTGAGGTGTCTCAGCCAGCTGTGGGTCATCCCTAAATGCAGGAGAAGGGCTTGGCAGGGGCCCCTGCTCGCCTGGGTGCTCATGTGGTCCCTCCTTCCAGGAAGGGTTTGGGTTTTCCTTTGCTCTCTCCAGCCTCTCCTGTGCTGGTGGTGAGCTGGGCTCTGTGACTGAGGAGATCCCGGCTGAATAATCCGCTGAGGAAGCTGCTAATTCAAAGACATGTCTGAAATAATTAAATCATTATCTGGAGGGAAGAGAGAGCAGATACCAAAACGGGGCTAATTAAAATCCAAACCCAGGATGACTTGGGCTCCGGGCCAGAGCACAGCGTACTCTGTTGGGGATGTCTTCATGTGTAATTGCTTTTCAGAACATCAGTCCCACCAGAAGACCCATCTGTTCCCCCTCATGAGACCAGGGCTGACCCAGAAGCCCTTGTCCTGTCTCAGGTTCCCCAGACCAGACACAGCTGGAAGATGGCAAAGGGCAGAGGAGACGGTGAGACCCGATTTGGGAGGGTGTTTGGTTCCTGGGCCTCAGGAACTAGATTCCACCATATCTCTGGAAGATTTGGTTGGTCCTTATCTTCTTTCAGCCTTCAGTCTTGGCTGGTGCTCTTTGGAAACCCCTTGAGAGCGAGGAGCAAGGTGGGCTCATATCCATGACTGCTCCGTGCATGGAAGGATTGGGACACACGGAGGTGCCACAGGGGTGCAGTGCCTGGGAGGAAGGTGGCTTTTGGTGTAGGGAGAGATGAACCTTGTCCAGGTTCACTTCACATCTGGAGCGGGAGCGTCTCGTGCTGGACGTGAGCCCAGCCCTGGAGTTACCCCGAGCAGGTCCGGGGAGGTGGAGGTGGCTTTGCTGAGCTGTGGTTGTGATGTTGGAGGGGTGAAAGTGTCTTTGAACAGCCCTTCATGCTGTGCCATGTCCATGGAAGATATACAGGGTGGGTGTTAGCTGCTGGGAATGCTTTGCCTGAGGCTCATCCAGCCCAGAGTGCACCCCGTTCTCCAGCAGGACCGAACGCTCTGCAAAGGGCAGGGCACAAAAATCCCCCCTCCAGTTCCAGCGTGTGGGATCCAGGGTGAATCCAACCCTTCTGAGCTCCTGCACTGGGTGGATTCTGCATGAGGGAGGTGCTGCTGCTCTGCCTGTGTGGGCTGAAGGTCCTGATGTGGGTGGTGAGAGGTGAATCCCAGCAGCAATCCCTGCTCGGATGAGCTGGCCTGGAATTGCTGTGTTTAGGCAGGGAAGGGCTGGTGTCTGTCCAAACCAGCCCCCTTCCAGAGCTGGTGAAGATCAGTTGGTGCATTTACCCAGGGAGACAAGGGCAGGGAGCTCTGTCTGTCGGGTGTTCACATCCTGAGCATCACTCAGCAGTGCCCTGGATTGGCACGACAGGGAAAGGTCACCTCGGGTGGGTTGGTGCCCACAGGCAGCACCTGAACCTGGGCAGGCAGGAGGGGAGGGCACAGCATGGGGGGCTGGGCAGGGAGCCACTTCTGCTCGGGTGAGCAGCCCACCCAGCCCTGACACATGCTGGTTTTTCTCGCTGTGCTGCCCTGGAGGGGTTGCAGCAGCACTGGCACTGCTGACGTGCTCTGGGACGAGCTGATCCATCCCCAGCCAGCACTGGGTTCTGCTTGGCCCAACCTTTGCCAGTGGCAGGGTGTCCAGGGTCCAAAATTGTGCTGTAAAGAAGCCAGAAATTTAAATCTGTCTGCAGAAATGGTCCCTGACCCCTCAGAAGGCGCTGGCTCGGCTGCTGCGCTGGGCTGTGTGTGCACAGGGACTCCCCACCCCGCGTGTCCTTTCACCTCGTGAGCTTTGATGTGCTGTTGGCTCTCAACAGAGAGAGTGCACGACATCTCAGCTCTGGCAGGAGATGTTTTCCAGTGCACTGGGTCATCCCCTCCCCTCCATCCCCCCTCCAGGGATTTTAAGGTGTCCTGGCCACCCCATGTTTGAGTGCCCGTGGGACCACTGCTCCAAACAGTGGGACCAGGGTGGAAACCCCCACTGCCAGCCAGTCGTGCTGTATTTACCCACTTTAAATGTATCTACCTGCTTTTAATTCCTTTAAAAGCCTGCTGAGCTGCAAACATGTGTTCCTCCCCTCCTGGTGATGCCTCACATGCATCAGCCAGGTCCTGCTCTCACTTCCCCCTGGGGTGGTCGGGGGGATTGTCCCAGTGCTTGGCCCCAGGACCACTTGCTGCAGCTCAGGTTGCCCGGAGCAGCTGTGGCTGCCCCAGCCCTGGGAGTGTCCCAGGCCAGGTTGGACGGGGCTTGGAGCAACCTGGGCTGGTGGGAGGTGTCCCTGCCCATGGCAGGGGGTGGCACTGGATGGGATTTAAGGTCCCTTCCAACCCAAACCAGTCTGGGATTCTGTGAACTCAGTGTGTGCAGGAGCTCCCCAAAGTTCTCTGTGTGACCAGGGACAGCACCCAGGGAATGGCTGGAGCTGTGTCAGGGCAGGCTCAGGTTGGATCTCAGCAAAAGGTTCTTCCCCCAGAGCAGGGTTGGGCACTGCCCAGGCTCCCCAGGGCAGTGGGCACAGCCCCAAGGCTGCCAGAGCTCCAGGAGGGTTTGGCTGATCCTCTGGGGCACAGGGGGTGACTTTGGGGCTGGGCCTGTGCAGGGCTGAGGGTTGGACTGGATGGTCCTTGTGGGTCCCTTCCAGCTCAGCATATCCTGGGATTTTCTGTGACCCTGTGGGAGTGCTGGGGGGTGGCACAGTGCTGTGTGTCAGGGGGCTTTGTGCTGAGGGGCACAACAGAGGTGGGTGTGTTTTGGACACCCTTTGGGGGTGATGGGTGCAAACATGGCATGGCTGGGGCCCCCTTTTTGGGTGAGCTGGGCATGGCCATGGGCCCTTGTGGGAGGCACAGTGGGGATGAGAGCAGGAGCTCCCAGGGCTCTGGGTGCCAGGCAGGGGCTGTGCCCAGGGTGATGCCCAGCTCCCTGCAGGGCTGACACTGGAAGAGGGAAGGAGCTGGAAACTGAGCTGAACTAATGCCCAGCCTGTTTTTGTGCTGGTCCCTGCTCAGAGCAGAGCTCTGCTGACCCAGAGCAGAGCTGCCACCCTTTGCAAACCACCAACCACCCTCCCCACGCTTGCTGGAGCAGTTGTGTGTTGGTTCCCTTGGTTTGAAGCTCTTGGTGTTTTTTCCAACCCCCCAAGCCAGGGGAGCAGAGCTGGGGCCCTGCATTCCCTATTTCCTCTGGCCCATCCCTCTCATCCACCGTGGTGCTGAGCATCCCTCGGCCAGGGGCTGGTGCAGAGGAGCAGGGAAGGCAGTGCTGGCTCTGTGGCAGCAGGATGGGTGCCAGGATCACCAGCCAGGCGTGGTGAGAGCTCCAGATGGGATGGGAACCTCATCCCTGGTGGCTCAGGCACGATGGGACCACCCTGGGTGAGGAGCTGGCTGGTGTCCAGGGCTGCTCTGCCCTCGAGACCATCCAGTCCTGCTCCACCTCGGTGACCTCTCTGCCCCCTGAGCCACGGGGGTCATTACCTGGGGTAGGGGGCTGCCAGGTAGTGCAGAGAGTGGGGAAGGAGGGGCTGGTGGAGTGGGTGAAGCCCTCAGAGCTCCCTGCTGGGTCTAACACAGCTTTTTTATTCACAAAAAGCTTGATTTATCCTTCCTGAGCTTCTGCAGTACTTGGGGTCTCTGGAGGGAACTGCACTTACCTACCTTTACATCTTCCTTGTGAACTCTGTCTAGGAGGAGGGAGCTCCAGATGGAGCTTTTTCCATGGCAGGCTATTTTTGAGGTGCTTTCTGTGGTTCCTCTGGTGCCTGGTAAGGCCTGAGCTAATTCCACCATTCTCCTAAAGAGAAACAACTCGGATCTCTCCTTCTCCCCTCGGTTCTCAAAGCACAGCATCTCCAGGACCAGAGGCTGGCACGACCTCCGGGGCTGTGCAGGGGCAGAGCCTCCACCAAAAAGTGCTCCTGGCAAGAAACGAGGCTTAAAATGCAGGGCAGCTGTGGGATGAGTCCTTCCTGCAGCCCTTCCCGAGGAGCTGTCCAGCTCCTCCAGCACTCGGGACAGAGCTGGGAGTGCCCAGAGCTGGGAGTGCCCGGGGGGTTCTGTCCCGGGGGGCTCTGTCCTGAGGGGTCTGTCCCGGGGGGCTCTGTCCTGGGGGGTTCTGTCCCAGGGCTGGTTTTGCACACGAAGGGTGTGGGTTGAAACCTTGAACTCTCTCCCCGTGGGTGACACAGAGCAGAGCTGCAGTGTCCCTGCCTTGCCCCCAGCCACCCTGTAATGTCCCTGTCCCCAGCTGTCCCTGTCACTTGTGGTGGGTGGCAGGGATGAGACCTCGGGAGCTGACACTGGCACTGCCCTCGTGGGAACAGCAGCAGGGTAATTCCAGCCTGGACTGGGGGTGTCCCCATCTCCTCCTGCTCCTTGCTGGGACCAGTCCTGCCTCCTGTGCTCCTCTGCCAGCTTCATCCTCCCCTTCCAAGCCCCTTGGGGACATCCTCCCCTTCTGGCCTGGAGGGAGGCCTGTGGTTATGCCTGGCATGAGGATGCTTGGAAGGAAGAGCAGATTTTGACCAGCAGGGAATGAACCCCGTGATCCTTGTCCTGCCTGGAGCTGAGTGACCCCAGCTCTGGGATCCTGTCCCCCCACGTGTCCCAGTGGAGGTGCTTGGGGGGTGTCCTGGGGTGTTGCAGGGCTGTGCTGGATCTGGGTCTGGCCTGGTCGTCCTGGGAGCAGAGAATCTCCCTGGAATCCCAGATTCAGATCCACCACAGCACATCTGCAGGTGGGTGGAGGCTCTTCAGGATTCGGCTGCACCGTCAGCAGAGGGATTGAGGAACTTCCTGAGGTTCCTCAGCACAGGGAAGGGGGAGCAGGAGGGATGAACACAAGGGGAACCCCCCTCTCTTGAGGTACCAAAACTGCCTGAGGTGCCTCTGTTTGGGGTCACCCAATGCCCAAGCCATGATGTCACCACTCTCCTGGAACTGGAGGGACTAAAACCTGTGTTTTGGGAGAGTGGAGGGAAGTGATGTCCTGGTGGATCTGGGGAGCCCTGGCTGGGGAGCACATGGGATGGGGAGCAGAGGGGAGGTTGGGGCACGGATCTCGCTGCCTTGGTGGTTGATGGTGACCTGCTGAGCTCTGGGGGCCTCCCCTGGGTGGTGGTTGTGCTCCAGGACCGTTGCTGTCCCCTCTCAGGTTGTGTTGGCTGTGAGACCCCCCTGAGTGTGGTGCAGGGACGTGTTCCTGAGCCTGCCGTGGTCCAGCCTGGAGCCAGCAGCACTGAGGCTCTGGATACCCTCGTGACACTTCCCAAATTTCACACTGAAAGCCCAGTCTGCCTCTTCTCTGACTCCAAATTATCTTTCTGGGCTCTTCCTCATCACCACTCATCATCTGGGGTCTGGGGAAGGGTGGTTGGGTGCTCCAGGGCCTGGAGCAAACTGGGCTGGTGGCAGGTGTCCCTGTCCCCGGCAGGGGGATGGAATGAGGGGAGCTTTAAGGTCCCTTCCAAAACCATTCTGGGATTCTGTAGTGGGAAAACATTGACAACCTGCCTGAGAGGGGCAGGGAGCAGGATTTCCCTCCGGACCCAGGGGGAGCTCCCTGAGCCACTTCCCCTTTCCACCCTTCGTGGGCTCGGTGGCCAGATTTTATCCTGGGGAGTGGGTGGAGGTGCAGGAGCTCTGTGGGAGTGATTGTTACTGCACAGGCTCACGGCAGGGAGGGCTGTGCTTGGGGTGTGGAAGGGATTCCAGCGGGATGGGGGACACGGTGGGAACCCCGGATCTGGGGCAGCCAAGGCGTGGGAGCTGCTCAGGGTGGGATGCACACGGTGTTTGCACAGGGGAGCTTCACATGGGAGCTGCTCAGGGTGGGATGCACACGGTGTTTGCACAGGGGAGCTTCACAACCAGCACCTCCCGTGTCCCCTGGGCTGGGAATGAGCTGTGTGTGGGTACCAGGGTTTGGGGGAGAGGGTGAAGGGGCACCTTTGCACCATTCCCCAGGGCTCAGGGGCACCCGTGGCACAGATTTCCTCATCCCCCTTCGAGCTGGTGACTCTTCCCCCGTCACTGAATAAATTAGCACCAGCGAGTGCTCCCAGTGTGTGACTAAAGCAGGGCAGGGGCTGCTTTGGCAGCGAGGAGGAGGCCCCGGCTCCGGGCCTGACAGGCTCCCAGATGAGAGAACTCCTCATCACAAGTGTCCCGGGGGCGGGGGGGGATGGGGGGATGTGCCCGTGGCAAAACCTCCAGTGAAATCATGGAAAATCACCAGGCACCCCTCGGAGCCTCGGCAGGGGTTGGAGTTGTGCCCTGCTCGTGAGGGAGCTGAGGCACAAACCTCCCTGTCCCAGAGGGGAGGGGGTTCTGCAGCGATGCCACGTCTGTGACCAGCACAGGGTTTTCTCCCCGTGGTTGGAGCCTGATTCCCTGTGCCTTGTTCCCTCCCAGAAGTGTCTGCATCCCCTTGGGCTGCAAACCAGCCCCTTCTCTGGGTTCCCAGAGCTCCCCTTCCTTAGCAGATTCATCCAGGGGCTGGTTCACCTCCATGTGCTGCCTCTGGAAGAGAAGGTGTGGTTGCCTTTCCCTCTGCTGCTGGTTCAAAACAACCTGGAATGAAGCAGAAGTCAAAGACTCTCAGTGTGGGGAAGAACTGCTTTCCGTGGAGGTGGCAGAGCCCTGGAATAGCTGCCCAGGGAGGGCATGGAGTCTCCCTCTCTGGAGACATCCCAAACCCACCTGGATGAGTTCCTGTGTCACCTGCTCCAGAAACACTCCATTGAAACAACGATTTCGTGAGCTTTTAGTCCCTTTAACATCTCAAGCCCCTCCTTGACAGTCAATCATTTTATTCTTACAACATTAATCTTTAGTTAAAGGTAACCTAAACCTCTTTTACTTAAACAATCTTTGAAATAGTTTCATATTTTATTGCTACAAGACCCCAACATCAATTTTTAGTTGAAGATAACTTAAACCTCTACTTAATCTTTGATTGATTTAGCTCTCCATGTTGGACTGGGTGATCTCCAGGGGCCCCTTCCAACCCCAACCATCCCGTGGTTCTGGGATTCTGTGACTTTGGCCTAAGAGAGCAGAGAATGTGAGGTTTGGTTGCAGAGTTATGGGAACAGAAGGGTGAACGGGCCCTGTGCCCCCCAGGGCTGGGGAGCAGAGCAGCTCCTGGAGAGGAGATGGTTGTACCCCGTGTTGTGACTCTTTTGGGTTGGGTTGGCTGCCCTTAATTCCCCTCCTTGTCCCTGTGGGTGGGTGTGGGTGCAGAGGGATGAGCTCAGTGTGTGCATCAGGTGCATCCCTCTCCTCCCTTCCAGGCTCAGGGCACACGGGGCTGTCCCACCTCTCTCCTGTTGGAGGAATCAGGATTCCTCCAGCACTGCCACAGTCCCACTGTTACAGTGGTGCTGCCAGTGGGGTTGTGAGGGATTTGGGGGATTTGGTTTGTGTTTCCAGTGGTTTGGGGAACCCCTTCTGCCAGCTGGGGCAGGTGTCCCCCAGGGTGAAATCCAGCTTGTGATGGTGCCAGTGTTCCATATTCCCATGACCATATTCCATATTCCTGGGCTTCACCTGCTCCCACATGGGCTCCAGGGATCCCCACGGGTTTAGCAGCACCCTCAGACTCGTCCTCCCTCCTCCCAGCCGTGTTTTTGGCTGTTGCAGTCCTGGAGCTGCAGCCTGAGGGTGAGCCCGGGCTCGCTGAATCCCTTGGCCGGGCTTTGGGATCCCACTTGTCAGAGGGATCATCCCCTTGGAGCCCTTCCAAGGCTCGTTCCTGTCTGTCATCTCCCCCTGGAGTGCAAAGGCAGGAGGTTTGTGTGTTGGTGTGGCTTTACCCCAACAGTTCCTCCCAGCAATAAACTGGGATCACTCCTCTCTGGGGTCAGGGGGGGACACGGGGCCTGTTTGGGGAACAGGGAAACTGAGGCAGGACCCACAACACGGCCCCTACAACACCCTTCAGGGGTGACACAGTCCTGTGGACTGTCACATGTGGCTGATTTGAGGTGCCAGCCCCTGTCAGGGTGTCCCACCCCTGCACTGACCCCCGGGTGGGAGGACCCTGCAGAGGTTTCTGCTCCTCGTCTGAGGAGCGTTTTGGTGCAGAACAATTGTGCTCCTGCACAATGGCGAGGAGCAGGTGGCTGTCTGAAAATACCCTCTGGAAGTGGTGTGTAATGCCTCCCCTCCCACTGGGAAGTATAAATATCAGTGCAATACCAAAGCTCACTCCTCCCTGCACAGAAACAGCCGGAGCCGGACATTTTTCCTCGCGGTTTCTCCTCTGGTTCAGCAGCTTGGAGGGAGCAAAGGCTGAGATGGGAACTGCTTTTTGGGGTTGGAGCAAACCTTTGGGGCAGAAGTGTGTCCTTGGAGGGAAGAAATGGGGAGTAGCTGCCTTCTATTCCTTGCAGTGTCCTCTGTGTCCCTGCTTTAGGGGCACCCACGGCTTCCCGACACCTCTGGGACGGGTCCAGACCCTGCAGGTGCTGCCCAAATATCCTCCTCTGCCACAGTGGCATCTCCAGCAAGGGACAAGTTGATCCCTTGGGGCCAAAGGACACGTTGCTGCGGGTGTGGGGACCCCCCAGGAGGCTTCCCAGACCTGGATGGGGGAGGAGGAACCGCTGCACCTTTTCCTGGGTCCCCCCTCAGCAGATCCCTCTCCCCCTTTGCTGTGGGAATCTCATCCTTTGCTGCTGAAAACTGGCACCTTCTTTCTTGCCAGAATGCCTCATTTCCCTTGTTATCCCTGGGTGTCCTGGCCACGGGCTGCCCCTGGCAGCAGCCAGGTGCCATCTGTGCCCTTCCCTGCCGGTGGGGAACGTGGGAGCACCGTCACCAGATGGGCCCCAGGGAATATTGGATCTTCCTTGTCCTTCTCAGGGCACTGGAGGGCCCCAGAGGCCACAGTGTATCCTCAGGGATAGATGTGGGGACTTGGGGAGAAAAGCTGTATCTGCACGTTGGTTTTCCTCTTGAAAAGCAGCTTTTTCCCCTCAGTGGATCACCTGGGATGGAGGAGCCAGGAGGCTTCATCCTGCTCAGGGCCAGGCTTGTGGAGCTGTGAGAAACCTGTGGAGTGCATGGATAGGTGTCTGTGCCAGAGCACAGGGATGGAGGGAGCAGAGGAAGGATGGAGAGGGGCCCTGGGGCTGTGGAGGGTGATCCCAGGAGCTCCTGGCACACATGGAGTGTTCCTAGTGCAGACATTTGGGCACTGTGGCACGAGCAGCTCCTCTCCTGAGGTCTCAGTGGTGCAGAAATGCCTTGGGAGGTGAAATCCCAGCCCGTGACCCACATGAGCACTTGGCAAAAGCATCTCCAAGACTTGCTGTGGGGGAACATTTCCATTTCTGCATCCTGCACTTAAACCAGCAATTCCCACTGTGGAGCCAGGGCCCTTCAGCATTCCCAACAGGAATAACATCCCTGTTCCCAGCCTCTGATTGTGTCGTCTCCCACTGAGGGTGAAATGGGGTGTGGGCTCTGTGGGTGGGTGCAGGAGCTGGGGATGTTCCTGCTGTGCCACCCACGAGCTGTGGAACTGCTCTGTGGGGCAGGACTGACCTTCCCTGGGCACACTGGGAGGATCAGGGTCTCAACACGTTGCTCCAAAGTGGTGTCTGGCTTCAGTGACCGTGGGGAGGAGTCATGCTGGGACATGGCTCTGCCTGCAGGAGCAGGGGTTGGGATGAGCTCACTGGGAATATCGGGATGTGACACTTTTGCAGCCCGTCCCTGATCCCCTCTAACACAGTGTCACAGGGAAGAGGTGCAGGAAGGAGTCCTGCAAGGAAAAAACAACAGCAGAAGGGCATCACCTTCCTTCTCCCTCCTGGATCTGGCCGGGAAGGGGTCTGTGGGTGCTGGGAAGGGTCAGTGTGGGTGCTGGGAAGGGTCAGTGGGGGTGCTGGGAAGGGTCAGTGTGGGTGCTGGGAAGGGTCAGTGTGGGTGCTGGGAAGGGGTCTGTGGGTGCTTGGAAGGGGTCTGTGGGTGCTGAACCCCATCTGGGGCTGGTTGGGTGCAGGGGAATGTGGAAGCAAGGGATGCTGGCGTGGGCTCTGCCCCCCTGACTGTGCTGCTCTTCCAGGAGCTGGTTGGGCAGCTGATGAGGATTTTCCAGGAGTGGAAAAGATCAAAGTGACTTTTTGGGGGCTGATCAATCCCTCTGCCTCCAAGGTGTGCCTGAAACCCTCTTTGCCAGCTGCCTGCTGGGGTGATAATCCTGCTGACAGAGCCACGAGAGGTTTTGTCTTTCTCCTGTCGGGGCTGAGCTGAGGGTGAAGCTGTTCAGAGGGAAAACACTGGCTCTGTCCTCCCTGGGGGGTGGGTGAATGCTGGGTGTGCTTCTCGCCCTCGTTGGGAAGGGAAAGCCAGGGTGCTCCCTGGCACCCAGCATCCCACGGGCAGCCTGATTCTGGCAGGTCTGTGCCCAGCAAACCAGCAGCTCGAGGGCAGAAAACCCTCCCCTGTGACTCCTGGCAGGTCTGTGCCCAGCAAACCACCAGCTCGAGGGCAAAAAACCCTCCAAGCAAACCATTGGCTCGAGGGCAAACCCCCTCCCCTGTGCTCTCCATCCCCTGTGTTGGGAACCAGCCTCTCCACGTGTGACCGCTGCCTTCCAGCCCAAAAAGTGGGGAAAAGCATCATTTTCGGGGCGGAGGGGGCAGGGCTGGTGAACGAGCACGTTTTCCCTGGCAAGAAACCCGCTCTCAGCAAGTCTGTGCCTGGCAGCCCCGCGGGGCTAAAAATACCCAGCCAAGGGCTCGGGCTGTGTCTGTTTTCTCAGCTCACCAGCTGTCTCCTCGCATCCTCACGCCTCTACCCCGTGATTATCCCATCACTTAAGGCCCTCTAAGCCCAGGCAGCAGCATTTTTAGGTGGTTTTACCGGAGGCAGCTGAGAGGTTTTGCTGGTGGTGGTGATGAGCTCAGAGCCCTCTGACGCCCTGGGCTGCTCCAGCTCTGCCCTGCCGGGGTGTGTTTGGGCTGTCACCCACCCTGACGTCCCCCAGGGTCCTCAAAAGGGACTGGTTGGACCTGCAGCTCTGCCTGAGCACTGCTGAGCTCTGCAGGGACAGCATCTGGTGTCACCCACCCGTGGGAGGAGGCGCCTGGGAATGGGGGATTCGCTGCTGCTTTTGGAGAAAGGGGAAAATCCCGAGGTTTGGGGGGTGCAGAGAGCAGGGGATGCTCATTTGGAGGGCAGGGACCCCGGGCAGGAGCTCCCTGTGCGTGGATGTTGCTGTGTCTGTGCCCCTGTGTGCACATCACTGAACACAATTCTCACTCCCAAAGGCTGGAAGGCAGCAGGGATCAGCCCCAGCCTGGGCTTGGCTTCCACCACAAATCCCAGAATCCCAGAATCCCAGACTCATCAGGCCTGGAGGAGACCTCCAACCATCAACCCAGCACCACCATAATCCCCCTTAAACTACATCCCCAGGGCACATCCAGATGCCTCTGGAGCACCTCCAGAGACTCGGAATGGACTGGTGGTGACTCCACCACCTCCCTGGGAACTCACTCCAGTGCCTGACCACTCTTTCAGGGAACATTTTTTTTTTCTCTAATATCTAATCTGAACCTCTCCCAGTTCATCTTAAAATCATTTTCCTCTCACCCTTTCACTTAAGAATGCCAGAATTTAAACTCCTGATTTGTATAAAACCTAACTAACAAAAAAGCCAGAACACATTAAGGAATAAATGGAATATCTCCTGGAATTTTTAAGCCTCATTCGGTGAAAAAGGAAGAGCTGCAAAGAATTGAAGAATAAAACCTTTGCAGCTGCCCTGACTCTGGGGATGAACCTTCCTGGTGTCTGAGCTTCTCCTGGGATTTGTGGTTTTTGCAGTGAAAGCTGCAGTGGTTGAATCCAGGAATAATCACTTCCAAATCCACAATGTCAGGGGGGGAATGTGACCCCCTCCAGGGAAGGCACCCCAAAAACCCTGGGCATGGAGGAGCTTTGGGTCGCTAATTTTGCCACAGACACTAATTGGGCAGTTTTGTGCCATTTCTCACCTGTGCTGAGCATCCTCAGGAGGACAGAGCACAGAGGCTTTTGGGGAGCCAGGGGGTGGGATGAGTCCATCCTGGATCAGGTCCCCATGATCCTGTGCTCACCCTCTCCAGGCTGAGGTGTCTCCCTCCCCAAGCACAGCAGGGATAACGGGGCATCCCTGTGTGAAACACGGGATAAAAAACCCCCAAAGCCACCCCCAAAGTGCCCGAGCTCCACCGTGGGGGGAGCAAAAACAAAACTGGCCTTGGATGTAAACCTGTCCCTCCTCCTGCACCACGTGGGTCCAGCCCCTTGGATCACCCCCGTGGGACGTGGGGGAGCCACCACAGCCCCCTGGGACTGGCACCTGCAGGGTGTCCTTGGAAGGAGGGAGTCTCTCCCTTGCAGCTGGGATTCATTTCCATCCCATCGTTGCTCTGGTCAGATTTGTGGCTTGGTCATTCCCCGCAGCATTTCCCCCTCCCTGAGTGCTTGCAGGGCTCTTCCTTCCTGCCTTGATTAATGTCTCTTAATTCACCTGCTGATTCTCTCAGTTCCTGGCTGGTTTGGCCGTTCATGCTGTGCCTGGGCACTGTCTGCTCTCCCCAGCCTGGATGTTCTTCCTCCACACTCACCCCACAGGCAGAGGCACAGCTGTGAAATGGGGCAGAAAAGTCACCCCATTTGGGTTTTACCCCCAAACTAAGAGGGCTGAGCCCTGGGGAGAGGCTGATTCCTGCTTTGCTCGGCCCCAGGTCTCCCTGGAACCCAGGACATCTGCCCTCCAGGAGAGCTGCTGCTGTGGCCACGTGTGTGAGGGGGGGTTATCCCTGCTAATCTGGGCCAGGAGAGCTGGGGAGCATTTTACCTGCTTAATTCCAGGGCTGAGGCTCATGTCCAACCCAACCCAAGGAGAGCAGGGGCTGGAATGGTCCCTCTCTCTGTCCTTTTCCTCTGCCAGCCCCTGTTTTTGTGGGATGCTGCAGGGGTGGGATACCCTTGGTGCTCAGTTCTCCTGGTCATCCATGTCCCAGCAGCCAGGAAGGAGCAGGAACAACCCTCAGAGCTCCAGAACAGTTTTATCCCACTCTGGGATCAAGTCTATAAAGGGAGAGGAGGACAGCCCTGTCCCTCCTCCCTGGTGTCCCAGAGCTGTCAGGGCAGCACGCTGGGTGCACACCAAGGGGCTGCTGCTTCTGCCAGAGCTCCTCTATTTTTAGAGGGTTTTTTTGTGTCAAACTCCATCTGCTGATGAGCCAATGTCAGCCCAGGAGCAGAGCTCCAGTTCTCTTGGCCTGGGTGGGCACAAAGGCACCTTTGATGGGGGGCAGTGCCCTGCTGTGCCAGGAGCTGTTGGACACACGAGCTTTGATCCCAGTCCAAAGGCCAGGACAGGCTGACCCAGCCCAGGGCTGTGTGCAGGGCCTTTATGTCCATGTGTGTGTGTTGGTTTGAAAGGGAAGTGAAATAGGGATGTTCACAGAACCATCAAATCCTAGAATGCCTTGGGGAGGAAGGGACCTCAAAGCTCATCCCACCCCATCCCTGCCACGGGCAGGGCCACCTCCCACTAGCCCAGGTTGCTCCAGCCTGGCCTGGGGCACTTCCAGGGATGGGGCAGCCACAGCCTCAGGTGCATCCACAGCCTCAGAACATTCATCCCTGTCCTTGAGTGTTACATCTGCTGTAAAGTTTTGAGAACTTCAGGGGGCACTTCCACAAAAGCAGCATTAGACCAGCAACCCTCACCCTCCACAAAAGCAGCACCTGCAACAATCCTCACCTGCATCAACCCTCAGCAACCCTCACCCTGCAACAGCCCTCACCTGCAACAGCAACAACCCTCACCTGCAACAGCCCTCACCTGCAACAACCCTCACCCTGCATCAACCCTCACCCTGGAACAACCCTCACCTGCAACAGCCCTCACCTGCAACAGCCCTCACCTGCAACAACCCTCACCTGCAACAACCCTCACCCTGCATCAACCCTCACCCTGCAACAACCCTCACCTGCAACAACCCTCACCCTGCATCAACCCTCACCCTGCAACAACCCTCACCTGCAACAACCCTCACCCGCAACAACCCTCACTCTGCACTTGCCACGTCGTGTTTTGCTGCCCTGCCCGTGGTTTGTCCCCTGGCACAGATGGTGATGAGGGGTGGGCAGGTCCCCAGGGGGGCTGGGGGTGGCAGTGGCACATGAACCTTCACTTCTGGGGGCTGAAGCCTCCGTGTCAGGAGAAATCCCTGCCTGGCACCTTGTCTGTGACGGTTTTGGTCTGCAGAAGTGCTGAGCCCACAGGCCCAGCCGTGCTTTAATCCTGAGCACAGGCCCAGGTTGGTGGCTCTGCCGCTTCCCTCCGACCTCTCCTCCCTGGCACTGGCCAGGGAATGGTGCTGGGCAGGAATCTGGGGATACCTCCGTGCCCTGGGAAGGGTTTGACCAGGGAGGCTGTGCTGGAGTTCAGTTGTTCCTGAGCAGCTGGGCCCAGCACATCTGTCCTGCTGCTGCCAAGGGAGGGGGACACGGAGGGGGGGAACATTAATCCAATCATTCAACTCATCTGTAGCCGTGTTTCCTTGCCAGGTTTGGGCCAGACTCAGGTTTAAGCCTGATTTTCTGTGAATGTGAATTCCCTGGGGCTGGAGAACACTCGGGCCATGGGGTCCCTGGGCAGCCCGGGGGCTCCAGGGAGGGAAAAGGGTCCTGGCCCAGGATATGTGGATGCCAGAGGTGGTTACAGGAATTTTGGTGCTGGGGGTGCTGTTCCCTGCAGCTCGGTGCCATCCTGGGTGCAGTGTGGTGGGTACAGGGCAGTACAACCCAGCACAGCCCCATTCCTGCGGGTCCTGAGCCTCGAGAGTCTGATGGGAGGGCAAAGGGGGCTGGGCAGGTGCCCCCCGGGCATTTTGAGGGCAGCAGGAGGGGTCTGATCTCTGTCCCTTCTCCTGTAGGTGTTTGAGGAGCTGCAATGCCCAGCAGAGACACGTTTCCACGAGGGCAGTGACACCTGGCCCGGCCTTAGGGAGAGCAGCCCATCGGCCCCAGACATGCTTGGGCAGCCCCCAAACCCCTCGGACCTTCCCTGTGCTGCTGCTGGCTCGGGCTCCCCGCTGGGACGAGTCCTCAAGGGTCACTTTGCCCCGCTCTGAGCAGCCCCTGATGCTGCAGCCCCTTCAGGAGGCAGCCCAGAGGTGCCCCAGGACTGTGGCAGTGACGAGCGGGGGGATCTGAGACCCCGAGGACCTCGCTGGTGCCGAGGCCCCCCCCCCATCCCGGCCGGGGCGATGCCAACCCCCGCCTAGCCCCCGGGCGAAGGGATGGGGGATCCCCCCACCTCCAGCACCCCGCTGCCCCCTCCTGCCCCGGCTCCCCCGGCCCGTGGGGGCCCGTGGTGATGTGAGCAGGGCCCCGAACCCCCCGGCCCCCAGCGCCCACCCTCAGGCACCACCGGCCCCCCCGCCATGATGTGCGAGGTGATGCCCACCATCAGCGAGGGGGACCCCCTGGGGCCCCCCCAGGGCTCGGAGGCCGACGCCGACTTCGAGCAGCTGATGGTGAACATGCTGGACGAGAGGGACAAGCTGCTGGACACGCTGCGGGAGACGCGCGAGACGCTGTCGGTGACCCAGAGCCGCCTGCAGGAGACGCTCCGGGAGCGGGACCAGCTCCAGAGGCAGCTCAACTCCGCCCTCCCGCAGGTAAGGAGCCGGCCCCGGGACGGGCAGGAGCCTCCGCTGAGGCCTCGGGCTGCGGGATGCGGGGTTTAGCTTGTGCCTTTGGGCGCCTGGAGCTGCTCTGAGCGGATTTGTTGCCCCTCGTGTCGGTGGGAAAACCTGGAGGTTCTCCCGAGCCGCAGCCAGCTCAGACACCTCCTTCCCTTTGGAGCCCTCGCTGTGAGTCCAAGTGGGGAGGTGTGGGAGTTCAGTCCCCCCCGTGCACGGGGAATGGTCTTGGAGAAGGGACAAAACCTTCCTGAGACAGCCCAGGGTGTCCTCTGCAGCCCCAGAGCCTGCGCTCGCCCCAGGGGACAGTCCCTTGGGAAGCAGCTCCTGGGGAGCAGGCGGCACATTCTGGGGAATGGATCCAACCTGCTGCCTCCAGCCAACTCCCTGGGATGGCAGGAGGTCCTGAGGGGGCACTGAGAGTCCCCAGGTGGGGACATTAACCCCTCACCTTCCCCACTGCTGGAGGGCAGCCCCACCTCGGCCTCTCCCACGCCAGGAAGGCCCCTTCCCTTCAGCCCCATCACCCACTGGGACTCCTTTGCCTCGAGGTCCTGAGAGGGGACCCTGGAGGCAGAGCTGGGAGCAGGGTGGGGATGGGACACTGCAGGGAGCCCAGGGAGCAGAGGGGCAGCCAGACTGCCAGGGGCTGTGCTCAGCAACAACCCAGGGCACGGGGAATGCTCAGCAACAACCCAGGGCACAGGGAATGCTCAGCAACAACCCAGGGCACAGGGAATGCTCAGCAACAACCCAGGGCACAGGGAATGCTCAGCAACAACCCAGGGCATGGGGAATGCTCAGCAACAACCCAGGGCATGGGGAATGCTCAGCAACAACCCAGGGTGTGAGGAGTCAGGGCTCACCTTGGCTCTCCTGAGCTGTCTGGGGTTGCTCTGCTCCTGGTTCCTCACCTGCAGGACCCCCTCCAGGTGCTCCAGAGACCTGGACTTGGGCTCAGCCTCCACGAAAATGCTCAGGTCAGGAGAGGGTGAGGTGGATCAGCATCACAGAGCTGTGCAGGGGGGATCTGAGCTGCCCACTGTCCCTGTGGGGCCCTGTGGGACAGGGCACAGTGTCCCAGGGCCCAGATTTGGGGGAACAGGGATTTTGGGGGGGCTTTTGCACTGCTCCACTGTGGGTGTGATGTGGCGAGGAGCCCAACAGCCAGGGGAGGCAGGAGCCTTCCAATGTTTATATCCATCCTGACTGTGCCAGTGCTGAGAGCTGGGATCCGCCTTGCCTGGGCACTGGAGTTTGGGGCACCCGAGGAGATGGGAAATTCCTCATGGATCAAAGCTGGTGGCACAAGCAGGACAGAGCTGGAGCTGGTGGCTGCCCAGCTCTCTGCATCCCTGCTCCTCCCTGGATGGGGGAAAGCAGCTGGGCCAGCACATCTCCAAGCATGGAGCTGGGCTGGTCCTGGCTCTGCAAAAATCCCAACGGTGCTTCCCAGAGGCTCCTGGGGACGAGCTCCTCCCTGTCCTCAGCGATGTGCTGCGACATTCCCAAGTGCTGGGTGCATCCAGGGCCAGCACCACGACATTCCCAAGTGCTGGGTGCATCCAGGGCCAGCACCACGACATTCCCAAGTGCTGGGTGCATCCAGCACCACCCCCGTGTGCCGGCGGGGGTCGGTCCCCTCTGCTCCCTGCTCCTGTGCCAGCATTCCAGAGGGAGCACGCCAGGTCACCCTGACGCTCCCACTGCCCGCCCCGCCACAGCCGCCCGGGATTAAGGGATGCGGATTTATCCTCCTCTCCCGCTCCGGGAGCGGGCCCTCGGAGCCTCGGCACGGGTGGGGTGTGCACGGAGCAAACTGGGTCAGGGCACAGGGACCCGCCGGCAGCGCCGCACCCGCGGCCCCGCCGGGTGCCCCCCGCTCCATCGGGGCCACGTCCCGCTGCCCCCGCCCCGGGATGTGACCGGGGGGGCATCCCATGGGGAATTCCCCCCGGCTGCCGCTGCCCGCCGCCGCCCTGCCTGTCCCCGCGCGGGCGGGGGGTCCCCGGTGCCCGCTGTGCCCCCCGGCCCCGGGGCTGCCCCCGCGGGACATGAGGGCTCGCCATGGACTCGGGAAGCAAAGCCAAAGGCGCCCACCCGCCCAATGGGATTAACCCCAGCATGTACCAGGTAAGGGGGGCACGGCGGGTCCCTTCCCCGGGGCACCGTGTGGGGCCATCCCCTGGCTCTGCCCCATCCTCTTCCTCCTTTGTGAGCCCTTTTGCCCGGGAGCTTCCTGCGACGTGTCAGACCCCGCTGGGATGGGATCCAAGCGGGATTGCTGGGAGAAACCTTCTTTTGGGGGCAGGGTTGGGCACCCGGGCTTATCGGTGGCCTCCCACGGGGCTGGCAACCACGAAGAGCCGGGTTGGAGCTGCTCACAGGATGCACTGCCCGGGAGGCTGGCAGGGAGGGAGGCTCGGGATGTGGCACTCGGCATCCTCTCAGGGAAGAGGGGCAGCTGGAGACTGCTGTGTCGGCACGGGATCCAAAGGGATGGGCAGGGAATGGGTGTCTGGGGCAGATCCACGCTTGGGGCAGGCAGGGAATGTGCCTGTCCGTGGAGCAGGCAGGGATGTGCTCATCCATGGGACAGGCAGGGATGTGTGTGTCCATGGGACAGGCAGGGATGTGCTCATCCATGGGACAGGCAGGGACGTGTGTGTCCATGGGACAGGCAGGGATGTGTGTGTCCATGGGACAGGCAGGGATGTGCTCATCCATGGGACAGGCAGGGATGTGCTCATCCATGGGACAGGCAGGGATGTGTGTGTCCATGGGACAGGCAGGGATGTGTGTGTCCATGGGACAGGCAGGGATGTGTGTGTCCATGGGACAGGCAGGGATGTGTGTGTCCATGGGACAGGCAGGGATGTGTTTGTCCATGGGACAGACAGGGATGTGCTCATCCAGGGGCAGGCAGGGATGTGCTCATCCAGGGGCAGGCAGGGATGTGCTCATCCAGGGGCAGGCAGGGATGTGCTCATCCAGGGGCAGGCAGAGGATGCTCCAGAGATGCTCCTGCCTGTGGCTCCCATTCCCCCTTTCCTGAGCCACGTAGCCAAAGCCATCCCCACCCCCAGCCCGTGGGGGATCCCTCAGCCCCCAAAAGGCAGAACTCCAGGGCGATTTCCCGGGGAGCCTAAGCTGCCTTAATGCTTCTTACATGATTTATTTATTCATGTGGGAGTGCTGAACGTGCCTTAATCACCCTGGAAGCTCCCGGCTCCAATCCCGCCGCCCTCCCTGGTTTCCAGGGAGTGTGTGGCCACCGACTGAGCCCTGAGTGGGGTCTGGGTGCTCTCAGCAGCCCCCCCCGAGCCCTGGCAGGGGTGCCAGCTCCCTCCTGCCCGGCCACCCAGCTCCTGGGTGTGGGTGGCACCCAGGGATGTGACATCCAGGTGTATCCAGGTGTGTTCCCAGGGCGGGGTCCCGGGTGGGATGGGACTCCTCCCTACCCTGGGGTGTCGAGGGGGTTTGGCAGGAGTCCCTGTGCCCAGCAGTGTCAGGGGGAGAACAGGCTCCCAAATTCCACAGGGCTGCTGTGCTGAGGGTCCCGATGGCCATGGAAACCTCCCACAGTTCATCCATCCAGAGCTGCCTGGGGAGCTGAGAACTGGCCTTTTTGGACAGATCCCATAAGACTCCCTGAGCTCCACGGAGGTCCCTCAGGAGCTGGGGAGGGTCCTGGCACCAAACAACCACCCCAAATGCTTCCCTTTAACTTAAAAAGATATTTAGGGTTAACTTGTGAAGAACAGCACAAACCCGGGAACCTCAGCAGCACTTGGCAAGGGGAAAACACCCATGGGGTAAGCCCCTTAAAGTGTCTCCAGATTTTGGGAAGATATGGAGGGGTCTGGCAGCTGTGTTGGATCGTTGGAGCTGGTCATGCTTCCACAATACCAGGCCCCTGAGGTGTTGGATTCCTGCTTGCTCCATGAGGGTGGAAATACTCCTCCTGACCACGTGCTGAGAAGGGAGGACACCAGTTCCCCAGGGATGGTCCCTCAGAGTCCCAGAGCTGTAGCCAAGAGGTGCAGGACGTGCTCAGTGCTGGGGGTGGGTGATGGTGGGAGCCCTGCGTTTACCCGGCGGGATTTAATCTCTGTAATCCCCTGCTACACATCCTGGAGTTGTGTTCATCCCCTGGGCTCTGGTTTGGGGCTTTCTCATCATCCTGCACCCCTCCTGGGGCACAGGGGTGACGGGGGTGCCAGCCCCCAGCTGGGACAGGCCATGGCTGGGGCTCCATCCCTGCGTTGTGCCGAGTCAGCAGCGCTGGATTCCTGGCACACCCTTCCCACACATCCACGCCAGGGCCCCTCAGGAGCAATCACTCCAATTAGGGGCTTTAAAATGCCATTAATCCTGCAGCTGGAGCCGGTGTGTCCCCGGGCTGGGTGTGCTGGAGCAGCAGCAGCCATGCTCCTGCCACAAATTCCAGGAGAATTCCTCTTGTGGTGGTGCCTCCCTGGCTGTGCTGCCCACAGCGGTGGGAGAGGCAAGAGGTGGCCCTAGGCTGGGGGGCTTTTGCATTTCTCTTCTCCCCCGGAGCTTCTTAAACCCCTCCTTGCTTTCCCAGCCATCTCCACGGGGTTGGTTCCTGGCTGCCTTCCAGCTCTTCCCTGTGCCTTCCCCACTGGTGCAACCCCAACCCCCCCGACATTCCTGGTGCTGAGTGGAGATCCCAGCCCCATCCACAGCATCCCTCTGGGTCTCCCTCCCTGCTCTGAGGTCTCCACCCTGCTCCCCCTCCCCCTGGGCCTTGGGACTGAGCCCAGCCCGTTGTGCTGAGGGTGCTTTGGTTTTAATCCCAATTAGCTGCTTCCTGGGCCGCCGGGTTTCCCAGCGGGCTCCCGAGGGCTCCCAGGGCTGTGTCTCCTCATCCCTCCTCCGACCGAAGATCAGGCACCTCTCCTTCACTTTCTAATCTGGTTAGAGGTGTCCCTGCTTAGTCCAAGAGCCGATCTGAGCCAGGGGCAGGCCTGGGAGGCTCCTGGCTGTGGCCAGGGCTGAGGGAAATCATCTGGATCTTCTTTATCCGCACTTTGCTGGGATGTAGGACACTGGCACGCCGTGGATGGGGGTGCAGGCTGCTCTCCACGGTGTGACACCGCCGCCAGGAGCTGGGGACAGCTGCTCACGGTCCCCAGACTGGCCCGGTGGCCCGGAGTGAGGTGGCAGTGCCGGCATCTGGCACAGCCCGGGCTGGGGGAGGTGGCTACACGCGGGTGCTGGAGTGATTTATCCCTGTTTTTCCTTCCTAAGGCATCCAAACAAGGCCCCGTGTGCTCGGCTCACCCTCCCTGCCGGCCTGGCTCGCCTCGGGGCCGTTGCTATTTTTGGTGTAAACGTTCCTTTTTGCGGCCTTTCCCCGGGGGACGACGCTCGTCACCGGCTCCTTTATTTGCCGTGGGATGCCGGGACACAGCGCGGGATGCAGGCGGCCATTCCCGGCGGGAGGGAGGGCTCGGGGAGGAGCGGCCCGAGGGGATGGGATGGGATGGGATGGGATGGGATGGGCAGGGAGCAGAACCGCTCCGTGTCTGACCCGCTGACCGGGTATTGCCGGGCCGGCCGCGGGGGGGGTTGCCGGTCTCTCTCCGGGGGATTTTCTCCCTTTTAATCCCCTCTTTCGGGATGAAAGGCTGATTGTGGGCACAATCTGTGCAGCCTGCCCACCCCAGCGCGGGGCGAGGAGAGCTGGGTCCCGGAGATCCCGATCCCCTTCCCTCGCTGCCTCCCGTCCGTCCCACGCTGCCTCGTTCGCTCCAGTGGGAAGAGTATCCACGGCCACAGTCTCTGTTTTCCCTGCCGACCACGGGGCAGAGCAGATCCGAGGGCTTTGGATCCGCAGGGCTCCTGCCCCGGTGCTGGAAGAGCCCGCAGTGTTTCCCCGCTCGCTGAACGACATTCCCGGGGCCACCACGACTGCCAGGATGCTCTTCCCGAGCTCCTTAAGCCTCGCTGCCCTCGTCTTGGCACGCTGAGGGGCCGGGGCAGTGACACATCCCTGAATCTGAAGCAGCCCGGCGATGCACGGGCTCCTCGCGCTGCTGCTTCCTGCTCGCCGGCATTCCCAGCCCGGATTTAATCCGCAGGGATGCTCAGGAGCTGCTCGCAGCGATTGCATAACCCACGGAACACACACGGGGGGTGAGGCTGGGCTGGGCAGGGCTGGGATCCCACTGGGCCAGGATCCCACCGGGCTGGGAGAGCTGGGAGAGCTGGGATCCCTCTGACTGGGAGAGCTGGGATCCCACTGAGCTGGGATCCCCTCGTCTGGAAGAGCTGGGCTCTGGGAAGGGCTGGGCTGGCACAGGGGGTTCCCAGGGCAGCTGGGTCTGCAGTGGGGTCACTGCACGGGGGGACTGTGGGATGGGCTGGGAGTGAGTGTGGGAGGGGGCCTGGGCACGGCAGAGGCTGGTGATGGGGGTTTGGGGTGTTGTGACAAGTTTGGGGGAGAACTGATGGGGACAGGGGTGAGCCCAGGGCTGGAGGGGTCTCTGGGGAAGAGATGAGGACAGGGATGATGCCGGGACTGGAGTGATCCCAGGACAGGGGTGACAGCAAGTCTGGAGTGGTCCCTGGGGAAGGGTTGGGAACAGGGATGAGCCCAGGACTTGGGTGATCCCAGGACTGGAGTGATCCTTGGGGCAGGATGGAGAAAGGGATGAACCCAGGGCTGGAGGGGTCCCTGGGGAAGGGATGGGGACAGGGATGGCCCCGAGGCTGGAGGGGTCCCTAAGGAAGGCCTGGGGCAGGAGTGGGTCTGGGAAGGAGCCAAGGAACTCGGGCCCTGGGGTGATGCCGGGGTGAGGATGTGAGGGGGCAGCCCCTGGGGCAGGTGAGGGGCAGGAGAGCAGCTGTTCACAGGGACAAGGACTCCTCCCTTCCCCACACTGGGACCTGCTCGGGTCCTGTCCCCCAGTGGGGCTGCAGCTTCCTCAGTGCCACCACCACCCCCAGCAGCCCCAGGCTGCAAAAACCCCTCCAGCAAGGGAGGGTCGGGGTGGGAAGGGAGAGGGAAAACCTCCGGGATGGAAAAGCTCTGGATTTCTTGGAGCTTCAGCTGTTGCAGGAGGTCTCACTTGGAGCTGAACAGAGCATTTGGTTCAGCCTAAGCCTCAACGTTTTGCTTCGGTTTGAAGGGGTTTTATTTGTTTAACCTGAAAATTGAAGCGATAGAGAATCTCATGCTGTAAAACCACTCTCAGCCCTCAGTGGAAATTTGGTTAATGCTCCATCAAATCCTTCTCAGCTTCTTCTGAAACCCTTTGCCTTTTAAAATTCTTCTCAGCAACACTGTGAAAGTGGTGTAAATTCACAACTCATTCCCACATTTGCATTTTTCACCCTAAAAAATCCCAGCTGCGAAACGTCTCCTGGTCCTGGCACCGCTCGGGACCGAAGGAGCCCTGAAGGAGCAGTGGGAGGTGCTCCTGGGCTCACCCAGCTGCTGGGGGTTCAGTTTTTAAGGGAAAACCAACCCTCCCGCATCCCGGGAACTTCAGGGGGAGTTTCCTTTCCCTTCTGACACAGCCGTGAGTGGGATTGGTGTTTCCCAGGAGCCCATCCCCAGGGATGTGCTGGCTGGGCAGCTCTCCTTTGGCAGTGCCCTGGGCACGGCTCTTCCTGGCTGTCACCTCCCGGTGACAGGAGCAAGAACTGGTGGCACCTGGCATGTTTCCTGCTGTGTCCCATCCCTCTCCTCTGGGGTTTGGGGCCTGGGGCTGCCCCGTAGGAAGCTCAGTGGGGCTCCACACACTGGACTGGGGCAGGTCTTGCTCTTTCCTTTGGAAGGAGGTTTTTTTGGATGATTCCAGGTCCTGAGGCCATGGCAGAGGGTGGCTGAAGGCCAGGGGATGGAGGCTGGCTGAGGGCCAGGGGACTGAGGCTGGCTGAGGGCCAGGGGATTCATCCTGGCTGGCTTTGTGGGAGGTTTGACCTCCTGGGAGGCTCCAGGGTGGGTGCTCTGCATCGAGGGGACAGTGGGAATGGGAACACGCTGGTGGCCTTGGCTGGGAAGCTCTAAATGCCATCGAGCACCTCTGGAGCTGCAGAGCAGTGTGTCCTGTCACTGGACATCAAACCAAATGGGTAAATATCGGGATGCTGCGCTTTTCCTCGTGCGAAGCACTTGGAGAGGCCGGGAATGTGGCCTGGGATGTGCTTCCCCACCGACCTCCTGACGCTGCCCTCTCCCTGGTCGAGTTTGGGTGGGAAGTGCCCCGTGCCGGAGGTCTCGGCAGCGGGGCTGGAACTCTGGCTCCATCCCCACCCCTCTGCCCCCCTCCCCACCCCCGTGCCCCCTGACGGCCCCGTCCCCGCAGGAGTTCGCGACGCTGACGCGGGAGCTCAGCGCCTGCCGGGAGCAGCTCCTGGAGCGCGAGGAGGAGATCTCGGAGCTGAAGGCTGAACGCAACAACACCCGGGTAAGGGCGGGGCCGTCGCTGTCCCGGGGTTTGGGACCCCCCCAGCCCGGCGGTGACCCCCCCTCGCTCTGCCCCCGCAGCTCCTGCTGGAGCACCTGGAGTGCCTGGTGTCCCGGCACGAGCGCTCCCTCCGCATGACCGTGGTCAAGCGCCAGGCCCAGTCCCCGTCCGGCGTCTCCAGCGAGGTCGAGGTGCTCAAGGCTCTCAAGTCGCTCTTCGAGCATCACAAGGCGCTGGATGAGAAGGTGAGGCGGTGTTACTCTCGATGTTACACCCCGCAGTTTGAGCTGTGAGCTCTGCCCAGAGCACTTACGTTTTAAGGCTTTTTAAAAGCCTTTTGGTTTGTCATAGCCTTGAATTCGCATCCGGAGGAAGAGTCACACGCTCTCCTCTAAGAGAAGTTCTTTTAATTTAGTGAGGAAAAGAAGGTGTTTTGGCAAAAGGTTTTACAGGAGTTAAAATGCAACCAAGGAAAAATGTTTTACTAAGACACCCAGGGCAAAGACCCGTTCCCCAGGATCGATACACCAGCTTTAGTAAAACACAGTTCATGGGTTTTAAGTTGTCCACAAGGGAAAGGAAAGAGTAAAAGAAGAAAACAGATTAAAAGGGTAAAGAAAGAGAGAAGAAAGGGAGAAGGAGAAAGAGGAAAGGAAGGTCAGAATTCCATGTATGTGTCCACTGAGTGACAGTTCTCACAGGGTATTTATACCCTTGACCAAACAACTTACAAAGTTTTATTTTAAAGGTGCATTCATACAGAGTCGATACACGACAACTTGCAGTTTTATACTTACTATTAAATAGTCATTATAATTACACATATATTTTAAGACCAATAGGTGACTACTCTTGTGTTAAAATATCAATTACTGTTTGCTGAAGCTCTTTTCTTGATCTTACACCTCATTTTGTCGGGAGGGCAGATCCTTACTGGCCTCTCTTGAGCTCTTCTCTTGCCTGGTCACTGGGGGAGTTTTCTGTTTACAAGCAGTTACAATCTGGTATTTATTCAAACCAAACTTGTGGTTACATTTTACAAATTTATATTTGTGCTAAGGGCAGCTGAGTGCTGTAGGCCTGGAGCCTCGAGTCCTTGTTTCACGTGGAACCCTTCAGGAGGAAGGCCTTGGATACCCCAAAGCTGCCCCCAGGAGCTGGGGGGGCTGCCAAGGGGGTTTGGGGCTGTTGGGGATGGGGAGCTCCCCTGAGCCCCTCCTGGGGGCTGGCACTGGGCACTCTGGGTCAGCCTCTGCACTGTGGCTCTTGTTCCTCCTGGTTCCTTTGCCTCAAGCATCTCCTCCCTCTGCCAGGGGATGTCTCCAGGCTGTCCTGGCCACAGATCTCCCAGAGCTGGCCCAGCCTCTCCCTTCCTCCCCCACCACGGGATGGGCTGGATGATGCTGAGCCTGTGAATCCCCCCGAGCCTGGCAGGGCTGGGAGCTGGCCTGGATCCTGGGCACCCTCCTCGTGGATCAGTAACGGCCTCTCCTGTTGTTTCCCACTCCTGCAGGTCCGGGAACGCCTGAGAGCAGCCCTGGAGCGAGTGGCCACCCTGGAGGAGCAGCTGGTGGACGCCCATCGGCAGGTGAGGGGCACCTGGGCACCCACCCCGGGCCCTTCCTGGGGCACTGGAGCTGCTCCCCGGGACATTCGTGGTTGAAGTTGCTCAAACACCACCCTCAGTTGGTCGTGCAGATCAGAGAGATGGTGTTTGGGCCTTTCTGGTGGGAGGCTTTTGTTCTGAACTCGCTGCTTCCATGAAGGATTGTCTGTGTTTGAGGGAACCTTGCAGAGGTTCTGGGAGCCTTTGTCTCCCAGGCGAGGTTCCCCCTGTTCTTTTGGCTGTTTGGAGTTCATTTCACTGACACAAACCAACCTGAGTCTGAATTGTTTCAGGGGACTGAGGGTGACTTGGGATCTCCCTGCTTCAGCAGAGACCCAAACCTTGCTTCTCCAAGCCCCTCACCTTGCATTTCCCACCTTTTTCCTTGTTGGAGCCCTGGAATGGGGACCTTGCTGTCCCCAGCCTCCAACCCTTTTCATCCTGGAATCCCAGAATCCCAGAAGGGTTTGGGGGGGAAGGACCTTAAAGCTCATCCCGTTCCACCCCCTGCTGTGGGCAGGGACACCTTCCACTATCCCAGGTTGCTCCAAACCTCATCCAACCTGGCTGTGAACACTTCCAGGGATGGGCTGTTCTTGGAGAGGCATCAACCCTGTTTTCCTTCCCGGCCACTGCTGCCCAAAGGGAAGAGCCATCCCTCAGCCTGGCCAAGTTCTTCTCCTCTTTCCAGTTCCCAGGATAAGTCTGGTGGTGCTTCCTCAGGCTCCCAGGTCCCTCACCTCGCAGGGACCACTCCCCATCCTCTCCCCCCAGAGCAGGACATGATGTCAGTGTTTGTCCCCTGCTCCTGCCGGACCAGGTTTCAAACCTGTTTGGCTGCCAACCCGTAAAATGAGCTGGGAGCCCTGGGATACAGGGCTCAGATCCCTGAGGACTCCCCAAGAAAACCTCCCTCAGTGCTCACCTTCACAGCCCCTCTGCCTCCCTCTCTCTTGGAATCATGGAATCCTTAAGGTCGGAGAAGACCTCCAAGACCATCAAGTCCAACCTTTGACCAAACACCCCCATGACACAGAACCATGTCAGGAAGTGCCACTTCCATGTGTTTTTTGGACACTTCCGGGGGTGGGGACTTGACCACTGCCCTGGGCAGCTGTGCCAGGGCCTGACCACCTTTTCCAGGAAGAAATTTCCCCCAATATCCAACCTAAACCTCTCCTGGAGCAACTTGAGGCCGTTCCCTCTCCTCCTGTCCCTTGTTCCCTGGGAGCAGAGCCCAACACCCCCCGGTTCCCCCCTCCTGTCAGGGGGTTGCAGAGCCAGAAGGTCCCCCCTGATCCTCCTTTTCTCCAGGCTGAGCCCTCCCAGCTCCCTGAGCAGCTCCTGGTGCTCCAGCCCCTTCCCCAGCTCCCTCAGTTCTCCTGCTGCTCCAGCCCCTTCCCCAGCTCCGTTCCCTTCCCTGGACATGCTCCAGCCCCTCCGTGTCTCTCTTGTTGTGAGGGGCCCAGAGCTGCCCCCAGGACTGGAGGTGTGACCCCACCAGTGCCCCATCTCTGCTGCCCAGATCCATGGGTTGATCCCTGTTCCCGGGCAGGTGGCAGCTCTCCAGCAAGGAGCCGTGCGGGAGGCCCCGGCGGGAGAGCGGGATGAGCCCAAGGAACCAGCCCCGAAGCTTCCCTGGAAGGTGAGAGCCCAGGAACCCCTGCTCTGACCACGCTCAGGGAGGACATAGTTCCTCCAACCCCCTGTTACGGCTCCAGGGGGGTGCTGAGAACCCATTTTCCCTCTCCCTTGGTTCCGACCCCCTGGGAAATGCCCTTCCTGGTGGATCCAGCCCATTCCGGAGTGGTGTCAGGGCGCTCCCAGGGGCTCTGCTTCCCAGAGCTCACAGAATCCCAGAATGGTTTGGGCGGAAAGGGACTGTGAAGACCATCCCATTCCAACCCCCTGCCACGGGCAGGGACACCTTCCACCAGCTGCCCTGGGAAGCCCTCAACCATCCCCATTCCACTGTGCCTGTGGAAGCCCCATCCCTGGCCAGAGGAGGCTGTTCCCAGGGGGTCCCAGAGCGCCGTGTCTCCACTCCCACCCCTCCCCCAGATCCCTGCAGGGCCACACTGCCCTGTTGTGTGGCTGCAGGCGATGCCAGAGCCCGGGAGCTGTGGGGCAGCCTGGCATCCCCTTCCCTCTGTGCCGCCCTGCAGCGACTCTCCAACGGCTCCGTGCACCCGGAGGACGAGGCCGGGCGGGTGGTGGAGCTGCAGGAGCTCCTGGAGAAGCAGAACTTCGAGGTGGTGCAGGCCAAGGAGCGCATCTCTGCTCTGGCTGCCAGCGTGGCTGAGCTGGAGGAGGACCTGGGCACCGCCAGGAAGGACCTCATCAAATCCGAGGAGATGAGCAGCAAGTACCAGAGGGACCTGCGAGAGGTGAGCCACTGCCTCCCACTCTGCCAGGCCTGGGATCAGCAGCATCCAGGCTGGGAAGGCCCTGGAAGTCCTGCTGCCTGTGGGGCGTCCCCCAAAAGAGCCCCTGGCCTCTGGGACACTGTCCCCAGGTCCACCAGCAGGACTTCCCTGAGGTCAGAGGCAGACCTGGGGCAGTGAGCTGTGTCCCTGCTAGAAGGTTTTCCTGGGATTGCTTGACTCCCCCTTTATCTCTGTCCCACTCTCCTGCCCCTCATCCCTGTCCAAGGCAGGCTTTTCCCCGTGTTCTTGGACTCAGGGTGTCCCAGGCTCACTGGGTGTCCCAGTTATTCCCATACTGGTGGTCACAGATCAGGATGTGACATTCCCCAGGCCCTGGCACAGAAAGAGGACATGGAGGAGAGGATCACCACGCTGGAGAAGCGCTACCTGGCAGCCCAGAGAGAGGCCACCTCCATCCACGACCTCAACGACAAGCTGGAGAACGAGCTGGCCAACAAGGAGTCCCTGCACCGCCAGGTACCGGGGCCGTGCCCGCGGGCTCCCCGTCACCCCGGGAGCTGGGAGTGGGCGCCGGGGGTGGCTCAGGTGAGCAGGCACCCACCCTGGCTGTCCTCCAGTGCGAGGAGAAGGCCCGGCACCTGCAGGAGCTGCTGGAGCTGGCGGAGCAGAAGCTGCAGCAGACGATGCGCAAGGCGGAGACGCTGCCCGAGGTGGAGGCGGAGCTGGCCCAGCGCATCGCCGCCCTCACCAAGGCAAGGGGAGGGTGGGAACCTGCAGGGATGGAGCCCTGGCAGCCCAGGGCACCCCGTGCTCATTCCCAGATGGGGCTCCTCTGTCCCCTGCCGGCCCCGGGGCTGCAGGGACGAGGCACCGCTTTGAAATCCTCCACCTGTGGGGTTTGCTCAGAGATGACCCTGCTGAGACCACCGGGACCACTCTGGGAAGAGGAGGAAGAGGAAGGACCAGGCTGGGTGTGGGAGGGTGCAGGCCTGAGGGGGGTGGACGTGGCCATCCCTGCCCTTCCTGGGTGCTGGAATGGTGCTCAGTCCCTCTCAGGGCACCTCCAGCTCCTGTCACTGTGCTGGCAGGGCTGGTTTGGGCTCCCAGTGAGTGGGAGAAAGGTGCTGCATCCCAGGAAGGATGTGGATGCGTGGATGGATGGAGGGATGCGGGAGGGCCCTCGTGGTTCTGGGGAGCATCATCCGAGAGGGCTGCTCTGCTTTTCCCAGGCAGAAGAGAGGCACGGGAGCATCGAGGAGCATCTCCGGCAGCTGGAGACCCAGCTGGAGGAGAAGAACCAGGAGCTGGCCAGGGTAAGTGCTGCCCCTGCAGTCCTGATCCAGCCTTGGCTGCCCTTCCCTTGGCACCTGGACACCTGGGCACACCCGGTGTCTCTGGAGCAGGGTGGGGAGAGCAGTCTGGGTGAGCCTTTCCCACCCAGGACCTCTCAAACTGGAGCCACACAGGAGCTCATGGCACTCTCTGCTGTGGTTTCCCCCTCTCCCAGGCATCCAGGTCTTTCTGCCGACATTCCACACCCACTCCTCTCCCAGCAGCTCCCCCTGGGGCAGGCTGGGACCCCAAACGCAAGGGGGAAGGGGAGGCTCCACCTCAGGAGCAGGATCAGCAGGATCCAAAGGACAGGGAGGCTGGGCTGCTGTGCCAGGGGCTGCACAGTCCCTGCTGTGCTGCTTGGCCAGTGCCTGGGCTGTCCCTGCAGGAGCTGGGATACCCTTTTCTTGGGCATTATGGATGTGTCCCTGGTGAAGCCCCTGCTGGTTTTGTCCCAGGACAGACGTTTGCAAATCCGGAAGTCCAGCATCCCTTGGGGTTTGGGATGTGCCCCAGTGTGGCTGTTCCTGGCAGATGCACAGCTGGATCTTTCTTGAGGGTCAGGCAGGCAGGATCTCCTTGAATCCTGTCCTCTCTCCTGTTCATCCCTGGCTGAGTGTCAGAAAACCACAACAGGGCTGGAAGGGGTGGATTTGTCCCCAAAAGCTGGGCCTGGTGGGGCAGCTCTGACCCCACGGCAGGCAGGGGATGGCAGGGGGGCACTGAGGCCCTCAGGGCAGGAGGATCAGCCCCTCTGGTCACCGCTTGCTGCCCCAGGCCCGGCAGAGGGAGAAGATGAACGAGGAGCACAACAAGCGGCTCTCGGACACCGTGGACCGGCTGCTGAGCGAGTCCAACGAGCGGCTGCAGCTGCACCTCAAGGAGAGGATGGCAGCCCTGGAGGAGAAGGTACTGCCTGGGGGGCAGGGGGGCCTCTGGGGGGCTGTAAGGGGGGTCTGCAGCCCCTCTGGTGTGGAGCTTCGCCTGCCCACGGCACAGAGTTGGAAGTGCCCGTGCAGGGATGGAGAAATGAGCACATGCAGGACTCCGACCCTGTGGGAGCACAGGGAGCTGCTCCACGGCTCACCCCGGCCTGGTGAGACCCACTTTCCACTGCCCTCCACCTCCCTCAGCAGCAGGACTTGTCCTGCTCCGTTCCCTCCCTCCCCTGTGTCTCTGCTGGCACGGCCTCGGTGCCACCCATGCCCGGCTGTTGGAGCAAATCCCAACTGCATTTTGCAGGAAAAAAATGCAGCATTCATCCTGTCCCACTGCCCACCCCTTCAAACCCTCCTGTCCCCCAAACCCGGGCTGATGTGTCCTCTCCAAGCCAGGGCAGTGCCCCTGAGCAGCCTCCCAGCCCCCGCCCCACTCTGGGGAACGGGGTTTTCCTTGGAGCAAAGCAGCTGGAGCTGCTGCTGCCCCAGTGTGAGTTCAACCAGCTGGAGATCAGCTGGCTCCAGGCAGGGATTCACCTTCCAGTGCCAGTGGGAGGTCAGACCTTGGTAACTCTGCTCCCTTTGGGTTCCTGCAGGGCCCAGACTCCCCTAAGCCAGCCAGGGCACACAGGGCTCCATCCCCCCCGATGGCCCCAGGCCTGGCCCTGTGTCCCTGCTGCTATCCCCTCCTGTCCCACCCACGTGTGGCTCTGCCAGCGTGTCCAGTCCTTCAGCAGTGTGTCCAGGGGCTCTGGATAAACAGCAGGACCACAGGGATGAGCCCAAACCCCACCCCAGCAAGTCACAGGGACCAGAGTGGTGGCACCTGCTCCCCGGCCTGGTGCCACCCAGAGAGCTTCTCCAGGTCTTTCATGGGAAAAAAAGTGATTCTGTTTGACCTCCAGCTTTCCTCCCCCCCAAAAAAGAGCACCAGGGCAGGCAGCTGCAAACTCCACAGGGGAGGTTTAGATGAGATATTAGGATAAAAAAACCAATTCACAGGAAGTTTTATGGCGTTGGCACAGGCTGCCCAGGGCAGGGGTGGGGTCACCATCCCTGGGAGGGGTCAGCAAACGCGGGCATGTGGCACCTGGGGACGGGTTTGGGGCCGAACACGGCAGCGCTGGGGGAATGGTTGGACTCGGATCCCAGAGGGCTTTTCCAGCCTTTTCCCAACAATTCTGTGGTTCTGTGAACACACCTGCTCTCTCCCCTGGCTTGGATGTAGGGGACACTTTTTCCCTGGATCCAGCTGCCCGAGGGGGAGTTGAGCTCCTCTCACACACACTTCTAACCCTCGAGCTCTGCCCATCCAACCCCTCGTCCCTGTTTGCCCTCCCTGCCCGGGTTTGGGGCAGGAGATGGTCCATGGCCACCCTGCCTGAGGGGCAGGATCTGCAGAGGGGACCTGTCCAGGGGCAGGTGGGTGTTCCTGCAGCTCAGGGAGCCTTTGCCACCCCTGTGCCCGGTGCCCATCCCACGGAGATCCCACTCTGGCCATTCCTGGGCCGTTTCCTAAACGGTCTCTCTTTTTCTTTCCTCTTTTTGTTCCCTTTTATTTTCTTTTGGTTTTTTTTTTAAAAGAACACATTGTTACAAGAGCTGGAAAACACCCAAAAGCAGATAGAGGAACACCAGCACGACAAGGTAAATGAGGCTGCAGGGAGCCTGCCCCAGTGGCTGCTCTTCCTCACTCCAAACCCCAGGACAGGGGCGGTGGCTCCTCCCGAAGTGCCCTAGTTTTGGAGGAGCTGGGATCCTGGAATGCCCAGCAGCAGGAGGGCACAAACTAACCCACGGCAGTGGCTGGATGGAAGCTGCCACCCACCTCCCTGGAGACCCCCGGGGCGGGTCCCTGCCAGGCATGTTTGGTCCTGTCTCCCTGCTTCTGTCACACTCGTCCATCCCCGACCTCCCAAGGCCTGGGGGGGCTTTGCCCATGGATAGAGGAGGGATCAGGCAGCAACACCCCCTTCCCCTCGAGGCTTTCTCAGACTTAGGGGGGATCAGCTCCACACCCAGCCTGCAGGAGCCCTGGAGGTCTCACACTCTGAGCTAAAGCATCTGAGTATGACCTGCATGAACCCCCGTTGGCCCGTGCTGCAAACCTGAAGGGTTGTTACAGCTTTTGGAAGCTTTTGGCAGCAATGGGAAGCTTTTGGGATGTGCCTCATGTCTCATGCATGGCTGGGGGGGCTGGGGGTCTGCTCTCCTCCTTGGCCAAGGCCTCACTGTCCCAGATGCTCCAAGGACTCGTGTGACACTGTCGGGATGTCGCCCGCCCTGGCTCAGCCTGTTTGCCCCCCTGACTGGATCCTGCTGTGCAGGAGAACCCCCCTCCCCTCTCTCCTTCCCTGCCTGCAGCCTCCCCTCTCCCATCTCCCAGTGCAGGCACAGCTTCCCCCTGGGAATGGGGCTGGCAGCAGGAGGGGCAGGACCAGCAGCAAGTTTGGCTGGTGGGTCCCTCCCTGCTGGTCCTTTGCCAAGGGACAAAGTGCAGTGTGGAGAAAACCAGAGCATCCAACTGGGACAAATTCTCCTTCATCTCCCAAACCAGCATGGCTTGAGCACACACACATCTGTCTGTCTGTCTGTCTGTCCTGTGACCCCTCCCCAGCATCCTCCTCCTCTGTGCCTGCATGAGCTGTTTCTTTACTGTCCAAGATGCTTTAAACCTGGGGTGGGGATTTTTGAAGGGAATATATCCCTGGCAGTGGCCCAGGATGTGGATTCCCTCAGTCCTGGCAGCTCCTCAGAGCCAAACCCACCCCCTGCCTGTCCCGTCTCGCCCCGAACAGCGGCGACTGTCCGACGAGATCGACAAGCTCAGGCTGGAGGTGGATCAGCTCAAGACCAGGAGTGGGACCTTCGTGGAGAGTGTTCACTCCAGGTAAGAGCCAAGCCCCTGCCCCCCAGCTGTGGGGGCGTTTTGCTTTAGGGGACCCCAGGGCGCTGTTGGCATCAGGCACTGCTGGTGGCTCTCAGGGCAGGCTCAGCTCCAGCCCTGCAGTGCTTGATCTGCCCTGGATCTAAACACAGACTGTTTGGATCAGCTCAGCCCAGTGAATGGTCCAAAATTTGCTCTTTTAAGGGTGAAAAACCACTGGGATTTGTTTCTTTTTCTGCACAAAGGGCTTGGGGGTTAATTTTCCACGAAAGCTGGGTGTTCACCAAAGGCCTTTCCCCCTGTGGTGTGCAGGGGGAGAAAGAGGAATCATTTTTGAGGTGTTGCAGGTCAAACAGAATGAACTCCATTTTTCCCCCTCCTTTCTACCATGGTCCTCCCACACCCTTTCATTTAAAGTCTCTGGGAGATGGGGACGTCCCAGCCCAGAGCTGCTGGAGCAGAGGTGAGTCCGTGGAGTCTCAGCCTCCAGCACTGACTGGGATGCCCAGCAGGAAAACAGGGGGTGGAAAAGGAGGTGACAGCTCAACGTGCACCCCAGGGTGCTGCTGCAGCCGCCTGGGACAGCACACCCTCTCCTGAGCACTCTCAGCGTGGGTTCAAGACACCGAGGGGTCAATGGGAGCAAAATTCCCCTCTCAGGAAGGCTGGAAAAGCTGGGAAGGAGCCACTGAGACCAACCTCAAACCTGCCAGCAGAGAGTGCAAGGTCTGGAGGCCCCAGGTCTGTCATGGAGAGAAGAAAAGGGGAGAGTGAGGAAGAGCCTGTGAGGAACAAGGGTTGGCTGAGTGCTGGAGGAGAGCCTGGAGCACTTGTGGGACCCCTTTGGGTCTGTGAGAGCAGAGTGGACAATTCAATGGGGCTTTTTTAATATTTCTTGGAGGAAAAATCAACAGAAATCTGGAGCTGCAGAGTAATCCCCCAGCTGAAATGTCAGCTTTTGCCTGAGGTGCCTTTGTCTGGTCTTAGCTGGGGAGCAACTTTGTCAGCAGCTCAAATCCCCCCTGGAACTCGAGCTGTGCCTTTGCCTGCACAGCCCAGGCTGGCACAGCCCAGCTGCTCGTGGGGGTGGTTTTGTCTGGGCTCACTGGGGAGCCCAGCCCTGGGTCTGCCTGCAAACCAGGCCCACCGTGGTGGGCAAACACGACCTGCCTCGGACACCTGCTTTCGTCACCTGAAATGCAGCTTAAATTCAATAAACCTCGTGGCTCCTGTGGGAGTGTGTGCAGGGGGGAACGGCCCCGAGCCCCTGGGTGGGTGCTCAGGGCAAGAAGGAGCAGCCAGGAAACGTGGAGACATGGATGGAGTGCCAGGAGTGGCAGGAAGTGTCCTTGTGTCCAGCAGCCTCTGCCGTGCCCTGCCTGGCATAGGAGCTGCTCCCCAGCATGGAGGAGGAGGAGGAGGAGGAGGAAGAAGTTCCAGCTGGTTTCTGCTGGGAGATCCCAGACAGTGCTCGTGTCCTCACACCTTGAAGGTGCTTCCAGTGGCATTTTGTTCACGGAATTATGGAATCATTAAGTTTGGAAGAGGCCTCCAAGGTCAAGTCCGACCTTTGTCCAAGTCCCATTCCCACTAAATCCTCTCTCCAAGTGCCATGTCCACTCGTTTTTTGAACACTTCCAGGGGTGGCAACTCCACCACTGCCCTGGCAGCCTGTGCCAGTGCTTGGCCACTCTGTCAGTGAAGAAGATTTTCCTGATACCAACCTGAACCTCCCCTGGTGCGACTTGAGGCCGTTTCCCCCTGTCCTGTCACTTGTTCCCCCATCGGGGTGTTTTTTCATGAAAATGTTGAAGGAAACAGAGAAAGGAGAGGAGCTCCCTGGCTGGCCCCTGTGGTGCACGTGGGGATGGAGAAGACACAGGTTGTGCTGTGGGTGTTGGGAGGTTTGAACTGTTCTGGAGGGGGAAAGGCAGGAGGAGCCTGTTCAGCCCCCCCTGCAGTGGGGGGTTTTGGGGACAACTGGCTGGATTCCCCCCTGGGGTGCCCAGGATGGGGAGGGAGCAGCCTGGGAGGGCCCAGGGCAGAGCTTCCTACAGCCTGTGGGAAAGGTGAAGTCTCCTGAGGGGAGAATCATTGGGATCTGCAGCTTCCTCCCAAGGGGCAGCTCCAACCTCTGCTCTGGGTGAGGTTGGGCAGGGACAGGACCCAGGGAATGGCTGGAGCTGTGTCAGGGCAGGCTCAGGTTGGATCTCAGCCAAAGGTTCTTCCCCCAGAGGCTGGTTGGGCACTGCCCAGGCTCCCCAGGGAATGGGCACAGCCCCAAGGCTGCCAGAGCTCCAGAAGGGTTTGGACAATGCTCTCAGGGGCAGGTGGGATTGTTGGGGTGTCTGTGCAGGGCCAGGGGTTGAATCGACGATCCTTGGGGGGCCCTTCCAGCTCAGGATGTTTTATGACTGTGAGTCTCTGAGCACATCTCCAGGGCCAGTGGGGTGGGAATGGGACACTTTTCCCAGAGCTGGGTTTTTCCTCCTTTCCAGCACCGCTGGGATGGGCATCCCGGAGTGGCCTCATCCTCCTGCTCTGTCCCGAGCAGCCCGGGCTGCCAGGGGGGCAGCCTGGGCACCCTGGCACAGCGGAGCAGTGCCCACCACAGGGCTCTCTGTCCCCAGGTCCCACATGGGCAGTGCCACAGACCTGCGCTTCCCGCTGGTCCACGCGCCCGCCGAGCCCTTCGGAGCGGCCCCGGGGCTGCCCCGGGCACAGAAGGGTCGGTTCGCTGCCAGGAGGGAGGAGCCAGCCAAGGTAACCGGGCTGGGGCGGGGGGGGCTGGGATCTGCTCCTGCCTGGCATCCTGGCATCGTGGGGCTGGGATCTGCTCCTGCCTGGTGTCCTGCTCTCCTGCGTCCTGATTTGGGGATGTGGGGCAGTTCCCTCTGCCTGGTGTGTGGGTGAGGGAGGTAAGGAGGGAATGCTGGTTTAAAAGGAAAGCAGTGGGAGAAACAAACCCAACTCGAGAGAGATCCCAAGTCAGAGTTACAATTCACTAAAATGATTGCAGTAAGTGCAATGATACGAAGAAAACTGGTTTTAACCCCCAAAGACAGATGTATAACCCAGCACCCTGGGGCAAGAACAGAGCAGTGTTCATGGGCCCCAGTGCTGAGCTCCACGTGGCCCCCCCGGGGGCAAAGGAAAAGGAAAGGAGAGCTGTTGGTCAGGATGGTGGGCACAGTTCTGTTGGAGTTCTGGTCCTCCTCTGGATCCACCAGTGGTCCCAGCAGTGCCCAGACCCGCAGAGTGTCTGTGCTCAGGTTGAGGTGGGGATGCCCAGTGCCTCCCCCAGGGCGGGGACTGTCCCGAGGGGGGATTGAACTCTGTGAGCCCTGGGACGTTTTTGGAACCTTTGATGCTCTGGGTGGCTGCAGCTGCCCCTTGTGCCAGTCCAAGGTGGCCCATGAGCAGAGATGAGCCCTCGGGCTGGGGGTGAAGGTGCTGATGCCTCCCTGGAGGGGAGTTCCCAGGGCTGAGCCATTGGTGTGAGGACAAAGAAACGCTGCCCTGCCTGCAGGGTTCTGAGAGCCTGAGGTGTCAGGTGTGCCCTGGGCAGCTGCTGCAAACAATCCCTTTGTTAGCAGTCCCTCAGCAATGGCACAGAGGGTGTAGCACACACAGGGTTGGTTATCCCTTTATTAGCAGTCCCTCAGCAGTGGCACAGAGGGTGTAGCACACACAGGGTTGGTTATCCACAGGGTGATAAACTGGTCCCTGTGACTGGTTCAGAAGGGTTTCCCTTGGAGTCACACTGAGCTGTAACTCCTGTGTGGAGAGGGCTCCAGTCTGGCTTTTCAGGGGTGCCGTGTAGGACCAGTGGCCCTTGTCCCCCCCAGGACTGGGAGCAGGCCCAGGCAGGTGCTGTCCTGGCCACAGGGCCCCACAGCTTCGACAGCGACCCCGACATCTCGGACGTGGACGAGGACGACCGCGAGACACTCTTCAGCTCCATGGACGTGCTCTCCCCTGGGGGGCACTCGGATGCCCAGACGTTGGCCATGATGCTCCAGGAGCAGCTGGATGCCATCAATGAGGAGATCAGGTAGTGACCGTGGCTTGTGCCCTGCCTTGTGCTGAAGTGTCTCTGGGGGGGAGTCAATGAGCTGCCAGAAGGTGGGAGGAGTCTCTGATGCCCTAAAATTGAGGTCTTGGTGCATCTTCAGCCAGGGAAATGGCTCCAGAACATCCAGCCACAGGGCTTGGTCCTTCCTGCCCATGGCTCCTTGTCCCTCAGCTGCACCACTGCTGGATCACAGGGTCATTATTTTAAAAAAAAGCCCCCCAAGAGCATTAAAAGAACCCATGGTGTGTGTCAGCCCTGGTTTCTGTGGATCCTGGTGGATCTCGCTGCCATTCCTGGAGACTGGGGGGGCTCGAGTCACAGCACCAGGGTGCATTTCCCCCAGGGAAGGGATGTCCTGTGGCCGGGAGGGGTGAGCTGACCCCCTGAGCCCCCTCCTGCTCCCCCAGGATGATCCAGGAGGAGAAGGAATCCACCGAGCTGCGCGCGGAGGAGCTGGAGACGCGCGTCACGAGCGGCAGCATGGAGGGCCTCAACCTCACCCAGCTCTGCAAGAGGGCCTCCATCCCCACCTCCCTGACCGCCCTGTCCCTGGCCAGCTCGTCCCCCCCCCTGAGTGGCCGCTCCACGCCCAAGCTGAGCTCGCGCAGCGCGGCGCAGGACCTGGACCGCATGGGCATCATGACGCTGGTGAGGGCCCGGGGGCTCCCGGGGGCTGGGCAGGGGGTGTGTGACTGTCTGGGGTGGGAGCGATGCCCTGGCACCCTCAGGGCTGTGTGTGGGGGGGGGTGGAGCGAGGGTGCCCGTGGTTGTGTCTCTAGCCTGGCACGCCTGGCCCCGGGCCTGCTCTGCTGGGGGGGTTCTCCATTAACTGCCCCCCTTTCTGTGTCTCTCTCGCTTTCCCCCTTGCAATCAGCCCAGCGACTTGAGGAAGCACCGGAGGAAACTGCTAGTGAGTGGCTCCCATCCCGTTGGTTTTTGTCCAAGCCCTTTTTCCAGCCTGCTCCTGGCTCTGCCCACGCCGGGTCAGGGGGCAGCAGGCGCGGGATGGAGCTGGGGGACCCCAGGGATTCGGCAGGAGGATCATGGGGATCCCCAAAGGTGCTTGGACACGTTCCCACCGGCAGCCTGGGGGGTCTGGCAGGACGTGGGGAGGTTCAGAAAGCCACTGGGTCCTCAAACATTGTGTCCCCTCTGGCGTTTGGGACGTTCCCATCTGTGCTCCTCAGAGCCCTCTGCTCAGGGCCAGCAGCTTCTGTCTCCACACCCTGACCTGGACCATGGGGCTGCATCCTCTCACCTCCCTATTCCCAGGATCTCGGCCACACGGCCACGTCCTCCCCATGCTGGAACCATTGCCAGAGCTCTTGGGCCTCTGGAACCATTGCCAGGGCTCTTAATTCAGGCCAATCCCGGAGTGTGGCGAAGCCTCAGGGCTCTGGTGGCTCTTTTGGCCATGCCTCCATGGAGCAAGAGAGAGGCAGGCAGCAGGGCAAGGATGGAGCTGGGCTCTGGCTGCCCCCCCTCACGGCCTCTCCGCTTGTTCAGTCGCCCGCAGCTCGGGACGAGAGCCGGGAGGACAAAACCACCATCAAGTGCGAGACGTCCCCGCCTTCCTCGCCCAGGGCGTTGAGGCTGGAGAAGCTGGGTCACCCTGCTCTGAGCCAGGAGGATGGGAAGGGGTAAGTGGAGCACCCCGGGAGGTCACCCTGGTGCCTGCTCCCTCGGTTTGGGGACAGACACGGGGCACGGGTGGGACTGTGAGCCGGGCTGGGTTTTGTGCCCTGCTCGGGAATAACCTCCAGGCTTTGCTGTTCCTCTCCCTCCTCTGTCCCCAGCTCGCTGGAGGATCAGGCCAGCAACCCCAGCAGCAGCCAGGACTCCCTGCACAAGGGCTCCAAGAGGAAGGGGATCAAATCCTCCATCGGGCGCTTGTTTGGGAAAAAGGAGAAGGGTCGCTTGATCCAGCTGAGCAGAGAAGGGGCCACGGGGCAGGGTCTGTGACAGCCCCATCCCTGCATGCGGTGCCAGGCCCTGCACCCTCCCAGCCTGCCTGGCCTTGGGGTGCTCCTGGGGGACAGGTGGAGGGGCAGGGACACCCCTGCTGCTTTGGGAATGTTGGGGGGTTGGGACCTGGTGCCTTCTCCCCGTGGCCGGAGTGTTGGTGTCACCTCTGGTGCTCTACCAGAGCTGGGGGGTGGGTGGTGACCCCCCATCCCTGAATCTGTGATGTCCCCAAACCTGCTCCCCTCCCTGTGGGACCTCGTGGGGTTGGCAGAGCCCTTTGATAGGAGCTGTTTTTCCACTCCCAAATCCTTCCCTGCTCCCACGCTGAGCATTTTGAAACAGGAGGGGTGGCAGCTGGGGATTCCCTCGGGCTTCCCAGGGAGGCAGGGGAGCCTCGTGGTGGGTTGGACGTGGAGACTGTCCCTCCTGTGCTGTGACTGTGGGGACAGTGGCAGTGCCCACACTGGCCCTGGGGGATGTCACACTGACCCTGGGATGTCACTCTGACCTGGGGGTGTCTTCCTTCCCCCCACAGTGGTGCTGACTGACGCGGAGGGGAGCATCCAGGACCCCCTGGGCCTGGGCAAGCTGGGAGCTCAGGCCGAGAAGGATCGGCGCCTGCGGAAGAAGTGAGTGAACTTCCTTCCCTACCCTGGCAGGAAAAGGATGGCTGGGAAGCCATGGTGTGGATCTGGGAGTTGCTGGGAAGTGCTCTCATCTTTGCCCACCCTCGAGTCCTGTTACCTCCTTCTGCCTCCAGCTGGTTCTCGCTGCCCGTGGTCTGTTCCCTTTCAGGAGCTGCTCCCTTTCCCCCCAAACCCTCAGTAAATCACTCCTCTGCTTCTTTTCCTCCCAGGCACGAGCTCCTGGAAGAGGCCCGGAGGAAAGGGTTGCCCTTTGCTCACTGGGATGGCCCCACTGTCGTGTCCTGGCTGGAGGTGAGGCAGAGCCTGTCGTTGTCCCCACACTGTCACCACTGGGCTGGGATCGCTCCCCCAGCACTCCCAGTCCCACCAGGCTTGGTCCAGGCACTGGTGGCTGCAAATCCTGGGGGAGCAGAGGAGATCCCCCAGATCCCTCACAGGGTCTGCAGAGCTGTGGTTTGAGGAGAACTTTGGGTTAGAGCCCAGGTCTGGTGAGGAGCAGCTGAGGGAGCTGGGATGGGGCTGGAGCAGCAGGAGAACTCAGGGAGCTGGGGGGGCTCAGCCTGGAGCAAAGGAGGCTCAGGGGGGACCTTCTGGCTCTGCAACCCCCTGACAGGAGGGGGGAGCTGGGGGGGGGTCGGGCTCTGCTCCCAGGGAACAAGGGACAGGAGGAGAGGGAACGGCCTCAGGCTGTGCCAGGGGAGGGTCAGGTTGGATGTTGGGGAAAATTTCTTCCTGGAAAGGGTGCTCAGGCATTGGCAGGGGCTGCCCAGGGCAGTGGTGGAGTCCCCACCCCTGAAAGTGCTCAAAAAAACCCGCGGATGTGGCACTTGGGGCTGTGGGTTAGTGGTGACACAGCAGTGCTGGGGGAACAGTGGGACTTGGTGATCTCAGAGGCCTTTTCCAACCTGAGTGATTCCATGATCCCATGGAAGGCTGAGCTGTGCCCAGCACACACAGGGCTGCCCACGGGCCACCTGCACAAGGTCCAACCATAAAGAGCCCATGTGAGGCATCAACTTGATACTGAGCTTCAACTGGGGTGGCTCAGGGGGCAGTGGGGGGGGGCAGTGGGCAGTGGGATGGGTCAGTGGGCAGTGGGGTGGGGCAGTGGGCAGTGGGGTGGGTCAGTGGGCAGTGGGATGGGTCAGTGGGCAGTGGGGTAGCTCAGCCAGGCAATGGGGTGGCTCAGTGGGCAGTGAGGTGGCTCAGTGTGCAATGGGGTGGCTCAGTGTGCAGTGGGGTGGCTCAGTGGGCAGTGAGGTGGCTCAGTGGGCAATGGGGTGGCTCAGTGGGCAGTAGGTTGGCTTAGCCAGGCAGTGGGGTGGCTCAGTGGGCAGTGAGGTGGGGCAGTGGACAATGGGATGGGGCAGTGGGCAGTGGGGTGGATCAACCAGGCAATGGGGTGGCTCAGTGGGCAATGGGGAGGCTCAGTGGGCAGTGGGGTGGATCAACCAGGCAATGGGGTGGCTCAGTGGGCAATGGGGAGGCTCAGTGTGCAATGGGGTGGCTCAGTGGGCAGTGAGGTGGCTCAGTGGGCAATGGGGTGGCTCAGTGTGCAATGGGGTGGCTCAGTGGGCAGTGGGGTGGCTCAGTGTGCAATGGGGTGGCTCACTGGGCAGTGGGGTGGCTCAGTGTGCAATGGGGTGGCTCAGTGTGCAATGGGGTGGCTCACTGGGCGGTCACCACTGTGCCCTGTCCCGGCAGCTCTGGGTGGGGATGCCAGCCTGGTACGTGGCCGCGTGTCGCGCCAACGTGAAGAGCGGGGCGATCATGTCGGCGCTGTCGGACACCGAGATCCAGCGGGAGATCGGCATCAGCAACGCCCTGCACCGCCTCAAGCTCCGCCTCGCCATCCAGGAGATGGTGTCCCTGACCAGCCCCTCGGCACCGCCCACCTCCCGCACGGTGAGTGACCCTGCCCTCACAGACCACACAACACCCCCTGATCCCCACAAACCCCACAACAGACCCCCATAGACCCCCACAGACCCCCACGACACCCCCTGCCCCTCACAGATCCTCACGGACCCCACAACACCCCCTCACAGACCCCACGACACCCCCTGCCCCTCACAGACCCTCCTAGACCCCCACAGCATCCCCTGCCCCTCCTTCCCCTGGGAACCACGGTGTCCATCCACAGTCCTGGAGTTCCAGGTGAGCGTGGCCACGGAGGGGGAGATGTTCCCTCCTGGACCAGGTGATGTTCCCTCCTGGACCATCAGCCCAATCTCTGGCACAAAGATCATTTCTGGCCGTCCAGTGGGAAGCCCTTTCCTGCCCCGACGCTCCTCTCCTCGCTTGGGTTGTCAGCAGGAGCTGAGCCCTCCTGCGAGGAGCAGAACTCAGGGACTGGCTGCCCTGGAGAGGATAAAACCCCATCCAAACAGCCCCAGTCCAAACCTTTACCATTTACGGGGTCACACACACAGGTTTTTCAGTCATTTCAACACGAGCCTTTTCCTGGGACCACGTGAAGTTCCTGGGGCAGCCGGAGCAGCTGCAGACCCTGGGTGGGATGGAGGGGTCGTGTCTCGTGCTGGTCCCAAAGCCCTCGAGGGGTTGGTGGTGCCCCAGTGATGCCAGGACACGTCTGTGGAACAGCAGTGCAGGAGGAGAGGCCCTGGGCTGCTGTGCCCCCTCAGATGGCTCTGTCTGGGGTCACGGCTGCCAGGGACAGGCCCAGGGGCTCCAGGAGCATCCCCCAACATGCAGAGGGAGAGGAAGGGAGATGAAAGAGAGATGAAGGGCTTCTGTTTGCAGTGCCATTGGTGGTGCTGGTGGCAGGAGCTGGACACGAGCCCGGGTGGCCAAGAAGGCCACAGTGGCACCGGGGCTGTGCCAGCAATGGTGTGACCAACAGGACCAGTGATGTCCCCTGTGCTGGCCCTGCTGAGACCCCCCCTGGAATCCTGGGGGCAGTCCTGGGCCCCTCCTGACAAGAAAGACACAGAAGGGCTGGAGCATGTCCAGGGAAGGAAACGGAGCTGGGAAGGGGCTGGAGCAGCAGGAGAACTCAGGGAGCTGGGGGGGCTCAGCCTGGAGAAAAGGAAGATCAGGGGGGACCTTCTGGCTCTGCAACTCCCTGACAGGAGGGGGGAACCGGGGGGGGTCGGGCTCTGCTCCCAGGGAACAAGGGACAGGAGGAGAGGGAACGGCCTCAGGCTGTGCCAGGGGGAGGTTTAACTTGGATATTGGGGAAAATTGCTTCCTAGAAAGGATGCTCAGGCATGGGCAGGTGCTGCCCAGGGAGGTTTGGAGTCCCCACCCCTGGAAGCATTCAAAATGAAGCAGATGTGTCACCTGAAGACACGTGAACGTGGTGGTGGTGCTGGGCTGATGGTTGGGACTCAATGATATTAAAGGTCTCTCCCAACATTAATAATTCTGTAATTCCACGATTTGATGATGTTTGTGAACCCTGAGGACACAGCTCTGTGGTGGTTCCCTCTGACCCCTCTGCTGTTTTCCCTGCAGTCCTCTGGAAACGTCTGGGTCACCCACGAGGAGATGGAGAACATGGCAACCTCCACCAAGACGGTGAGGCCGAGCAGCCCCGAGCTCACCGAGCTCTGGGCGTGTGTTCATGCCCCAAACCCCAGGAGGGAAAGGGATCTCTGCTGCCTCTTGTGTGCCAGCTCTTGGCCAGCACCCTGCACCTGCTTAGAAACCACCTCTGAACCTTTGATATCCCAACAATTTCTAGAACTGGCTTAAAAACCATCAGATGCATTTTTGTTTGTCGAGCCCCCGTGGCTTTGTAGGGCATCCTGTCTGTCAGCTGGGACTTAAAGGCAAAAAGCAAGAGAGATCCCAAGATTGAGTCCCTGCATCATTCTGCACCCAGAGAAGCCTCTGCCTCACGCCCTGGTGACCTCAGCACACCCAAATATTGTCCCTGCTGCCTGTCCCTGCTGCTGCCTGACGGCTCGGGGTCCTCCAAAGGGATGTGGCTGCTCCCCCAAAAGCTCTGGCTCCTTTAGAGACGTAGCCACGCTCCCCTGTCTGCAACTTAATGACCCTGTGGCTCAGAACAGGGGCAGCATTTTGGATTTGTTGTGTGAATGTTGTTGTTGCTCCCTGGGTTGGAGCAACCTGGTCTGGTGGAAGTTGTTCCTGCCCAGGACAGGGTGTGGAACGAGAGGAGCTTTGAGGCCCTTCCAACCCAAACCACTCTGGGATTCTGTGATTTTGGCATTTTATTGAAGCTTTTTTCTGCTGTTTGAGCAGCATAGACCTGTGACTGGCAGGTGCTTTTTGGGTGGGAGGGCTCTGAGGTGTGGCAGGGAGGTGACACTGTCCCCTGGCAGGTTTTGTGTGGAAAACCAGCCCAGCTTGATAAGGAAGCTACAAAATCATTCAGTTGGGTTGGGCAGCCCTTCTGGGGGGTGGTGACCCAGGAACTGAAGTTTCTCTCTGCATCCATCTCACCTGGGGGGACACGAGAACTCCCCGATTTCCCAGGGAAGGCGCAGGAGCCCCGGGGTCGGTGCTGCC
>NW_024105035.1:0-65406 GCF_003945595.2 Pipra filicauda | reverse complement strand
CCTGCAGCGCCGGGCGGGACGCGCTGCGGATCCCGCCGGGCTCCGGCGCTGCCACGGAACCCGCCGGCACCGTCAGCCCACACGGCACCCACGGCAAGGGGCACCACGGCCGGGCAGCTGCTCCCCACGGCATCGCCAGCCCACAGCACCCGGCAGCTCCCATTGACTCACTGCAGCAGGAGAGCAGCAAAGCCTGGCAGCAAACTCCCAGGGCAATTCTAGGGGCCAAAGGGACGCTTCCAGCAGCATTCCGGACTTGAGTATTCCCGCAGAATTCCTTCTCCAGCTCTGCAGCCTCTCCTGCTGTTCCAGGGCTGTCGGGTTTACACTGCCCTCCTGCTGCTCCTGGCTCAGGGCTCGCCAGGTTCAGTGCCCCCTTGGCAGCCCCGGACAAAAGGAGGGCACTGCTCTGCTCTGCTTTCTGCTGCTGAACATCTTCATTCTCCTCCTCGCAAGGACCCACAACTCTCCCGCTTTACAAAGAGCAGCAGCACTTGGCAGGCCCGGCAGGATCTTCCCCACAAAGGCCGTGGCACTGCCCTGTGCTCGTCCTGCCACAGGAGCTCAAGGCTTCTGCACAGCACAACTTCCCAGCAATGACCTCCCTGCTCCAGAGGGATGAGGAGCCTCTGCTGAACTGCAGAGATTCACACACTGCAACCACTGCACTGCCTGCATTTCCTGCCATTCTGCAGCACTTGGGCATCTACTGTGGCTCTTCCTGCTGTTTAAGAAGGAGGTTTGCAAACTCGGGGAGCTGGATGGAGTTTTGTTCCAGCTGCCAGCTAAGGAAGTTTTCAACCTGTTACACAATACATGCAATGAAATCTACAGTGATTTAAGAACTTGGACTCCAGCAGAACTGCAGGTTTATTTATTTCATCAGGAAAAATATACCAGGAAATAAAGCCATCCCTTAATATATGGAAGTCAAATGAACTCATTTAGGTAAATAAATAGGCTGTAAAAAGGAAGTTACTTACTTTTATACATGGATACATTAGAGAAGGGAGCAGGATACAGGGCTTGAGATGCTCCTTGGAATACTAGTCCAGAAGTGTCTTAGTACAGAGCATTAGACTCCACAACAGAATCCTGCCAAGTAATTATATCTACATAGGAAAGGAAATCATTGGGGATCCTGACCTGGCTTTTGGAGGTATCAGGAGCTCCCAATCAAACAAATATCTTAAACTGAAAACTTTATTCAAGTAGCTGAATCTACCCAGCACAGGGCCTTCTACAGCTCATGGTGAGCTTTCTTTCAATGCAGAAAACCCCAAACAGGCACAATCTTCCACTCCAAAGTCTCACCCAACTGCCTTCATCTCATCCCTGCCCTCCCCCAAGAAGATTCCACCAGCCAAGCCCAGGGCACTCCAAGGGAAACCCTTGTGTGACCTTGTCTGGTGTTCCCTGGGCACTGAGGGAAGAAGAGAAGTTTATCAAGGTGCCAAATGCCCACGGAGATCTTGGAACTCAGCTCTCCAGGATGCTTTGCAGCCCTTCTCAGTCAGCTTGAGCTCTTCAAATACACTTGTCCTCAGCGTTTTCTCTGAAAGGGTCACTATGATCTGAAGGGTCAAACTCAGAAGTGTCTGAACCTGCAGACAGTCCTTCCTTCCGGGCAGAGATGCAGCTGCTTGGGAATGTTATTCCCTGCTGGCAGCTTCCCACAGAGCTGTGGGCACACATTCTCCAGGCAGCTCACTGAATGCAGAGTTTCCTTCCAACCTGAAGAGAGTCTTTGCTCTACAACATCTCTGCCAGGTGGCACTGTGTGATTGCAGGCTGGTTCTCCTGGCTCTGCCTGTGTCCTGCTCTCCTTGGAAAGCACCATGTCCGTAAGGATCCAGATGTTGATCCTGATCTCGAAGACAATCAATAAAATATCGTTAAACAGGCATAAAATGTCGAGAATCGATCAATGAAATGCCAGATCTATCTGAAAATAGACACAAATACAGTGTTGTGGAGCTCCTGGTCTGGCTTTCCCAGCCGTGTGGGGGTCAGGAAGCCCTGGGGCCTCACTTCTCTGCTCCCTAATTAGGAACAATTTATTAGGCCAATTACCACTAGACCACCAGGGGGCTCAGTTCAGCGCACAGTGTCTCACCTAAAAAATCCACTGCGCAGGCTCGAAAGGTAATGACCTTTCCCAAATCTTCGTTCGCGAAGACTGGCCATACATTAGGCCAATTAACCACGGAGTCATTTGTCCCTGAGCTGCTTTGTCCCTCTGCCAGGCACAGGCCAGCCCGGGCTCCGCAGGCTGCAGGGCTGCTGCGTCCTGTCAGTGCTCAACACCTCGGATTTATTTGCCCCCAAAAGGGAAAACAGCCCCGAATCCCGTGGGCCGAGCGCAGGAGGGGACAGAGTTGTGGCACAAAACTGCAGCCGCCGGGTTTGCCCAGCCCGGGAAGAACCAAGGGCCCCGCAGTGAGGTGGGACCCCCCAGCAGCCCCTGTGTGCCGTGCCCAGCTGAAGCCCTCCCTGGGGCGCTCGGGGCTGGCTGGGCACACTGGGAGCGCTGGGAAGGGCCCCGGCTCGGGGCGGGGGCGGCGGGTGCCCAGCAGTGACTGAGGGGAAGGGCCTTCACAGGGACCCCCCGCGCCCCTGGCTGCCCACGGGAAGGGTTTTTGGTCCCTCTGAGCGATTTGGCGGCGTTTCTGGGCTCGGCGGGGCCGGGCAGGCGGCAGCGGGACACGCGGGGCCCGGGCCGTGCGGCGGAGCCGGTTGGGAACTGCGGGGCGGCCCCAGCGGGGCCCGAGGGCGGAGCGGAGCCGCTTGGGAACGACCCCCGATCCCCCCGGGGCCAGGTCTGATGCCGGGAAAAGCACCACTGCTAAGGAGGAGTATCTTGGCCAGCCCCCAGAGCTGGGAAGCATTCCAGAAGAAGAAACTGGTTTTTCAGGCCTGTGACCAAAGAAGGATAATTTGGAGAAGGGATGTTCCCCAAAGGGCCACCAGAGACCCTCAAGAGACCCCTACTCTGATGTAAATGAGTTCTGAAAACTGATTCAAATGTGTGAGAGAATCTGTGGGAGTGTTTAGTACACATGCATGAGTTTGGGGAAGTGTAATGCACATGTATTAGTTACATCCACAGAAACCAGGCTGTGAGACAGCCCAGTGTGGGGGTGATGGGAGGAGACCCCCCACTCCCCACCCACGCACCCAGTGCCGAAAAAAATAAAACCACTTTCTAATCCTGACATTCCAGTGACAGAGTTTTATTCCCATTTGGTGACAGTCCCAGTGGCTCCCAGTATGATCCCTGTTGCCCCAGTTCTGGTCCCGAGGGGTCCCAGTCCTGGTCCCGAAGGGTCCCAGTCCTGGTCCCGGTGTATCCCAGTGTCCCAGTCTGTCCCAGCCTGTCCCAGTCCATCCCAGTCCCTTCCCAGCAGCCGCCGCCGTTTCCCGGGTCCTGCCCCCCCCGCCCCCCCAAGATGCTGACGGGGGTCGGGGCTCCGTCTTTGGCTTCGTCTCCCTGGGCTGGGGCTCGGCCTCTGCCTGCGGGAGGAGCTGAGGGGGGTCCCCGGGGGTCGTGTGTCCCCCCCGGAGCGTGTGTGCCCCCCCGGGACCCCCATCCCGGGGGGAGCCCCCTTTCCCCTGACCCCAGGCTCCCCTTGAATCCCCCTTTCCTGGGCACTGAGACCCCCCTGCATCTCCTTCCCCAGCTCCAGGACCCCCCTGCACCCCCGTATCCAGCTCCACAACCCCTGCAATCCCTTTCCCAGTCCCTGCATCCCCCTGTGCAGGGGGGGCTGCAGGGCTTTGGGGGGCTCACCAGGGCTTTACCCCAGGACACCCTGCCTCGGGCTCTGGGGGTGGGGGGTGACGGCTGCTCTCGAGTCCCCCCTTTTTTCCGCACCCCTTCCCCACCCCCATTCTGGATCTGCCATTCCAGAGCCGTGGGGGGGCCTCGCCGCAGCCCCCCCGCTGTCCCCGCTGTCCCCTCGGGGCCCTGACGGCCGCCCTGGCGCTGTCCCTCGGGCTGCCCGGGGAGTTGCCCCCACGGGCTCTTGGGGCGGGGCTGGAGGGGTCCCGCTGCCCCTCTGCTGTGTTCAAGCACCTGAGGAACAGGGAGCAAACCCCCAGACCGGGTTTCCCGGCTGCAAAGCTCGGCGGGGCTGCCCCACCAGGAGGAATTTGGGGCTTGGGGACAGGAACAAAACACAGCATCAATTAAACCTTACTAAAAATTCAAGCATTGGGACAGGACAAAAATCATCCTTTGGGGTCTTCCCTTTGCAAACACAGACAGAGGGTTCTCACCTGGGGAAGTACCAGCCTGGTAATAATTTTATTTACACTAGTGATGCCAACAACACCTGCTGGGCATTGATGGAAGGGGGTTATATAGTTTTAATAAGTACAGAAACACTTTGCAGTTGCCAGTGACTCAACAGCAGCATCCACAGGTATTTTAGTCTCTGTCAGTTGATCCTTGGTCTGTTTTTTTTAAATTTTTTTCCTTATAAATATTCCACAAATCACTCCTATGGAACCAGTTTTGCTTTGCTGAGGAGAGCTGTGACTGCTGGGCCCTTGGGGGATTATGAGGATTATGTTTTTATTTGAGGAGCACAGGAGCATCCAGGCAAAGCCCCAGGAGGGAGCAGGACCTGCCCAGGCCCCGGGAGCTCGGGCTGTTGTCCCAGCTCAGCTTGTGGCAGGAGGAGCTGAGGGTGCCCCTGTCCCCTCTGTGCCCCCCAGGGGTGGCAGAAGCCCCTCGGGAGGCAGGTCCAGAGGCACCATCCCCTGTCCCGGGGGCTCCCCGAGCTGCCCTGCACAGGGTGGGCACACGGGGGGTGGGCTCAGGTGGGTCTGAAGGGCCGTCCAGCACCTTGGGGGGTGACCTGGGGGCTGGGACTGAAAACCCCTCGGAGCTGTGCAAGTCCTTGAGACAACGAGCTCCTGCTTTTTTAATGAACAACCTGAAGAACAACCCAAGTAGAATCCTATTTTTGTTCTCCAAATTTCAGAGAAAGTCACAGACCTGCATTGGGGCCAGGAAGGACAATTCCTGTGCCTAAAGCCCCTCTGTGTGGCCCCACAACCAGCAGTGCTGAGCGAGACCCTTGGAGCTCTCTGGGGCCGCAGCAGCTGCAGGGACTCTGCTCCAGCACGGGCTTCCCACGGGCTCACATCCTTCTTTGTGGGCATCCCCTGCTCTGCCGTGGGCTCCTCCTTGGGCTGCAGGGGAATCTCAGCTCCAGGCCTGGAGCACCTCCTGCCCCTCCTCCTGCACTGCCCTGGGGGTCTGCAGAGCTGTTCCTCTCCCCTATTCCCACTCTGCTCCTCTCTGCACCCAATTCCATCTGCACAAGGACTTTTTCCTCCTTAAATACATTATTCCCGAGGCCGCAGTACACTGCCCACCATGGATCACCTGGAATGTGGGTCACCAGGTCTGTGCCCAACATGGATCACCTGGAATGTTGGTCACCAGGTCTGTGCCCAACAGGGGTCCCTGTGGATCATCCAACGCGGGTCCTCCGATGGCTGATGGAGTTGGAGCAGCGGCCGAAGCTCTTCCCGCAGTCGGGGCACTCGGGGCCTCCATTACTGGTGGGTCCGTTGGTGGTAGGTCAAGGCAGAGCTGTTGGTGAAGCTCTTCTCACACTCGTCACATTTGTAGGGCCTCTCCCCGGTGTGGATGCGACGGTGGATGACGAGGTGGGAGTTGCGTTTGAAGCCCTTCCCGCAGTCGCTGCAGCGGAAGGGCCTCTCCCCCGTGTGTATCTGCTCATGCATGAGGAGATGGGAGCTGGTCCTAAACCTCTTCCCGCACTCGGGGCACTTGTAGGGCCGTTTCCCACTATGGATCTTCTGGTGATGGATCAGGTCAGAGCTCTGGCTGAAGCTCTTCCCACATTCCAGGCACCTGTAGGGCCGTTCCCTGGAGTGCAGGCCCAGGTGGGTGCGGAGGTTGAATCTCCGGTTGAACCTCTTCCCACATTCCCCACACGTGTAAGGTTGTTCTCCAGTGTGGAGGATCTGGTGGCGGATCAGGCAGGACTTCTGGCTGAAGCTGTTCCCACATTTCCTACACGTGTAGGGCTTTTCCCCACTGTGGATCACCTGGTGTCGGAGCAGGTGGGCGCTGTCACTGAAGCTCTTCCCACATTCCAAACACCTGAAGGGCTTTTCCCTGCTGGGAGGCTGCTCAGGGACCACCAGCTCGCAGCTCCGCCTCAAGCTCCGGCCGCCTTCCCGGCACACGCTGGCTCTTTCCTCCTCACAGCCCCCTGAGCTGGCTTTGCAGCCCCTCCTGCGGGGGCATCTCCGGCCCTTTTCCTCCCCGCTGCCTTCCTGCGCCGGGGAGCCCTTCAAAACGGCCTCTCCCACCAGGCTCTGCCGCTGGGATTTGTCCTCCGCGCTCTCCGGCCTCACCTCGGGGCCTGGGGCAGGAAGCAACAAAGACAGGCAGGGGATTTGCCTCCGGCCCACAGGGAAGCCCAAGGACATCCCCCCAACTCCGGCCCTGGTAGGATGGTCACAAAAGACCGACCCAAAGGGGCACTGACTTCCTCCTCACCTGCCTGGGGGGCCCGCGGCATCTTCCTCTTCCTCGCAGCCTCCTCCTCCATCCGCCCAAGCTTTGGGAAGCAGAAATCCTGATGGGGGGGGAAAACAAGAGGTGAGCGCGTTGCCTTGGGGGTTCCTCCTGCCCAAGTCCAGCTCTAGGACTCACCGGGCAACTTATGCCCATAAAAACCCCCAAAACAGAAATATTCAGCCCAAAAACCCCTCCCAGGAGTTCCCCCTCTCTGCTCTCTGGGGTTTGGGGGGTCCCCCCTGTCTGGCCTGATGGCACTTCTGCCTGCACTGGGGGTCCCCCTTCTCCGGGCTGCCGGGGGTCCCGCGGCTCCGGGGGGTTCCCACTCGCCGGGGTCCCCTTTAGTGTTGCCAGGGGGGTCCCAGGGCTCACTTCTCCCCACTCTGCCTCCCGGGGCCGGCCGGCCCTCCTCTCTCGCCCCCCACCCTCGCAAACCTCTTGGCGCTCTCGGCTCCCACCCCGCCTCAAGGCCCCCCCTCCTCTCCACACTCCAAGGCCTTCCCCCTCTCCGGGACCCCCGCTTAAGGGGCCCGGCGCTCCCTCTCTGCTCCCCCCCCTCCAGCATTCCGGGGGTCCCCCAGCTCCGGGATCGCCCCTCTCCGCTCTCCCCACTCCGCGGCTACCGGGGTTCCCCCCCGGCTCTCACGGGGGCCCCCAAACCGCTCTCGCCCCCCCCGCCATTGCCGAGCCACCGCCAGGACCTTTGGGCTGCTCTTCTTTGTGCTCCCGCTCGGCTCCTCCCTCGGCTGGGCCGCCGCTTTTGGCGGGTTTCCTCCTCCGGGATCTGCCCCCTGCAGCCCTTCCCCCCCTGGCCCAGCCCCCTTGGGCCCCCCTTGGGCCCCCCTTGCCCCCCCCTTGCCCCCCCCTTGCCCCCAAAGCCATGGCCTCCCGCGGCAGGAGCAGGGCTGGAGCTGGGGCAGGTCGGGATGGGGCAGCGCTGGGCTCTTGGCCGCTCCCGCCCGCACTCGGCCCCCGCCGCAGCCGCCACGGCCGGGACAGCGCGGGGGGGCCCGGCCTGGGCGCCCCCCCCTCCCCCCTGCCCAAATTGCCGTCCCGGGGGGCGCTGGGGGCGAGGGGGGGGCGCCGGTGGGCTCGAGGTGGGGAGCGCTGGGCGCTGCGGCTCTGCCTGCACACGGAGGAGTTGCCCCCGCAGCCGGGGGGGCTCCCGGCACCCCCAGTGCCCAGAAAGGTCTCCCCACAGTTGGGCTTTGGGGGCTCTGGGCGGGGTCTGAGCGGGTTGGGGGGTCCTTGTGGGTCTGTGGGGTGGTGTCGGGGGGTCCCATCCCCTTTTGTGGAGCGCTGGGTGCCGTGTTGGGGTGCAGGTGCCCCCCCAGAGCCCCCTCATAATGGGATGACACAAGAGGGGCACACGGGGATCAAAATTCCCGATCCCGGGGCCGGTTCTGCCCCCCACCCAACCACGGTTCCCCCAATGGGGTCTCCACAATCCCCCTGCCCCCAATAACCGGGACTGGGGAGAACTGGGAAGCTTTACTGGGAACACTGAGAGCAGCCGGCTGGGGTCAGAATAAAAGCAGGGCCAGAGGGGGACATACGACCCCCCAAAATCAGGGGGGACACCGAGATACACCGAGACCTGGACTGGACCCAGCAGGACCAGAACTGGGGCAACAGGGATCATACTGGGAGCAACTGGGAGCGTGTTGGAGGCAACTGGGATATACTGGGAGTGGCTGGAACCATAGGGGTGAATGGGAGAAACTGGAACCACGCTGGGGGCAACTGGGATCATAGTGGGAGCAGCTGGACCCCTGCTGGGGTCATGCTGGGATCAGACTGGGATATTACAGGGAGTGACTGGGTCAGTCCTAGGGGCAACTTGGAGCAACTGGGATCACACTGGGAGGAACTGGGAGCAACTGGGACCATGATGGGGAGTACTGGGATCATGCTGGGATTACAGTGGGAGAGCTTGGCCCAGGGTGGGGACAACTGGGCCCGCAGTGAGGTTGACTGGGGTCATACTGGGAGTGACTGGGAGAATTCTGAGGGCAGTTGGGACCAGTTGGCACAACTGGGATATACTGGGAGCAAGTGGGATCATACTGGAGGTGACAGGGATCATAGTGGGAGCATACTGGGAGCATACTGGGAGTGACTGGGAGCATGCTGAGGTCAACAGAGATCATACTGGGAGTGACTGGAACCATAATAGCGGGGAATGGGAGCAACTGGAACCATGCTCTGGGCAACTGGGATCATCCTGGGAGCAGCTGGGCCCCTGCTGGGCTCATACTGGGATCACACTGGAGCTGACAGTGATCATACTGGGAATGACTGCAATAATACTGGGAGTATGTGAGAGGGACTGCAACCATAAGGGGGATGACTGGGATCATACTGGATTCATACTGGAAGTGTCTGGAAGTTACTGGGATCATACTGGGGGTGACTGGACTCATAGTGGGATCATACTGGGAGCAACTGGGACCATGCAGGGGCAAATGGCATCGTCCAGGCAGTGACTGAAAGTGCCTGGGGCCATACTGGACTCAGACTGGGAGTCCCTGAGAGGGAAAGGAACCATCGTGGGGGGGACTGGGAGCAACTGGGACCACCTTGGGGCAACTGGTATCCTATTGGGAGTGACTGGGAGTGACTGGGATGATAGTGGGAGTGACCAGGACCATACTGGAACCATCCTGGGAGTGACTGTAAGTGACTGGGATCATACTGGGAGTGACTGGAACTACATAGAGGGGAACTAGGAACCAGTGGGGCCATGCTGGAAGCCGACTGGGGAAATACTTGGAGCAACTGGGATCATCCTGGAAGAAACTGGGAGTGACTGGGAGTGCCAGGGTGCATTCTGGAGGCAACTGGCATAGACTGGGAGCGACTGGGAGTGACTGGGATTGTACTGATGGGAACTGGAAGCATCCTGAGGCAAGTGGAAGTAACTGGGTATGACTACGAGCATGCTGAGGGCAACTGGGATCTACTGGGAGAGTCTGCAACCATCCTGGGGGTGACTGGGAGCACACTGGGAGTGACTTGGACCCTGTGGGGGGCAACTGGGATCAACTGGAAGTGACTGGATCTACAAGGTACAACTGGGATTGGCTGGGACCATGCTGGGGGATGACTGGGATCATACTTGGATTGACTGGATCTGTGCTGGAGGCAACTGGGAGCAACTGGGATCATAAAGGAAGGAACTGGGAGCAACTGTGACCACACTGGGGATAACTGGGGTCATACTGGGATCCCAGTGGGAGCAGCTTGGTCCATGCTGGGGGCAATGGGATCATCTTGGGAGCCACTGGGCCCACAGTGAGGGTGACTGGGGTCATACTGGGAGTGACTGGGAGCATTCTGAGGGCAGCTGGGACCATGTTAGCACAAGTGGGATATACTGGGAGCAAGTGGGATCATACTGGGAGTGACTGGGATCATACTGGGAGCAACTAGGACCACATTGGGGGTGACTGGGAGTGGCTGTGAGCAACTGGGATTATGCTGGAAGGTACTGGGAGCAAGTGGGGGTGAGTGGGACCACATTGGCAGCAACTGGGATATACTGGGAGAGACCAGGAGTGAGTGGGATCATACTGAGACTGACTGGGATCATAGTGGGAGTGACTGGGAGTGTCAGGGATCATCCTGGGAGCAACTGGAACCATAGTCAGTGACTGGGAGGAACTGGGAGCCTGCTGGGGGCAAATGGCTTTATCCTGGGAGTGCCAGGGCATGTCTGGGTTCATCCTGGCTGTGAGTGCCACCATCTGGGGTGTCACTGGGATCCTACTGGGATGGTCCTGGGAGGGACTGGGAGGGAGTGGAACTCTAGTGGGGTGACTGGGAGTAACTGGGACCATGCAGGGGGTAACTTGGATCCTACTAGGAGAGACTGGTATCGTACTGGGAGTGACTGGAATCATAGTGGGATGATACTGGGCATGACTAAAAGTGACTGAGATGATACTGGGGGTGACTGGGAGCATTTTGGAGGCAAGTGGGATCTACTGGGAGTGGCTGGGAGTGACAGGGATGATACTGGGAATGACAGGGATGATACTGGGAGTGAGTGGAAGCACAGTAGGGGTGAATGGGGGCTACTGGAACCACGCTGGGGGCAACTGGCCTCATACTGGGCTCATACTGGGAATGACTGCAATACTCCTGGGAGTATGTGAGAGGCACTGCAACCATATTGGGGATGACTGGGATCATACTGGATTCATACTGCAAGTTCCTGGGATCATACTGGGTGTGACTGGACTCATACTGGGATCATACTGGGAGCAACTGGGACCATGCAGGGGCAAATGGCATCGTCCAGGCAGTGACTGAAAGTGCCTGGGGCCATACTGGACTCAGACTGGGAGTCCCTGAGAGGGAAAGGAACAGTCCTGGGGGGGGGACTGGGAGCAACTGGAACCACCTTGAGGGCAACTGGTATCCTATTGGGAGTGACTGGGAGTGACTGGGATCATAGCGGGAGTGACTGGGAGTGACTGGGATCCTATTGGGAGTGACTGGGAGTGACTGGGATCCTATTGGGAGTGACTGGGAGTGACTGGGATCCTAGTGGGAGTGACTGGGAGTGACTGGGATGATAGTGGGAGTGACCAGGACCATACTGGAACAATCCTAGGAGTGACTGTCAGTGACCGGGATCATACTGGGAGTGACTGGAACTACAGAGAGGAGAACTGGGAGCCAGTGGGGCCATGCTCCAAGGAACCCCCAAACTCACTCAGAGCCCACCCAGGACCCCACCTAACCCTTTTTTTTGGGGGGACTTTCATGGGCACTGGTGTTACTGGGAGCACCCCTGGCTGCAGACAAGGAGCTCTCAAGTGAGAGGGGTGTTGGGAAGGGGGGGTCGGTGACTCAGAGGGGATAAAAGGGGTGGTGGGACCCCAAAGTGAGTGGGAGGAGAGTGAGACCCCCCAAAAGTGGAGGGGGAGCGAGACTGAGAACTGGGGGCTGATGGGAAAGGGGTGGGAGAGGTCAGAAGAGTGGGGAAAAGGGGAGGGTGGGACCCCCTGATGCCAATTTGTGCCCCCAAAAAAGGCGCGGAAGAACTGCTCAGAGACAGAATTTTCAGTCTATAAGCAGGAGGTATTTATTTACGGCCGGGGAGCGGCTGGGGAGCAGCCAAGTCGCCCTGGACAGCCTACTCCAACGAGAAACTTACAATTTGAGCTTTTTATACACTTTTTGCCAAGCAATTACATCACATATTATGAATATTCATTACATTGCAACATCTGCTTTTAATATTCATAACAGGTGGAGTTGAGGCGGAGTTAGAGGTGTGGTCTTTAATTTGGGGAGCACTTCGGTGGTAGTTCCGTTCTTCCTTCATCATGAACCTGCTGTCCTCACCATCATCCTCCTCATAAACTTTTGAACCTTCCCTAATTTGGGTAGTTTCCTTGTGCATTTGGCAGGGATTTCCAGTGTCTGGCAGAAGTTCCTGATTTCTTGGCTTGTCCCTTTTCTTATCTCCCTTTGTTTTCTTCCATATGTCCTTTTTTGTGTGTGCTAGCATTTCTAGTTCTCTCCGTTCATGCCCATGTTCCCTCATGTCAAAGCGTCCTGTATCCTAGTGGATTTATTGCCTCCACTGTTTCCTAATACTGAGCTCTATGTGCTTTGCTGAAAGCCTGCATTTGTGCTTAACTCTCTCTAATCCTTACATTGCTTTACTAAATTCACTTCTCAGGTGTTACCTGGCTTCACCCCAAACTGAGCATGAGGGGGATGGGGATTGGGGGATGATGTGTAAGGGGTGGGAGAGGGGAAAAAGTGGGGGTTGGGACCTCATAAGTGATCCTGGGCGGGCTGGGAATTGAGGGGAACTATGGGAAAAACCCTTGTCAGAGAGAAAATTGGGTGACCCGAATCGAGGATGCTTTTAGGAAAGAGATCTGAACATCTTTTGAAGAATGGAGGGGAATGACTTTTTTATTCTTGACCTTTCCAGTTCTCCATTTGGGGGCAGGATGTCCTCTGGGCCCATGTTTTGTTCCCTTTGCAGTGAGTGCAGCCTCAGAGGGCTGAGCCCTCTCTGGCTGGGCTTGGCCTCTCCTGCAGAGACTCAGGCCTGGCTGGGCTGCCCCAGGCAGACGCTGCAGGAAGAAGAGCTCAGGCCGCCTGGCTCTGGTGTCCCTGGGGCTCAGCCTGTGCCCCATTGCTGGGCAGGGGCTGAGCCCCACCTCTGCCTCGGGGCCTTGGCCAAAGGGCTGGCAAGAAAGAGGCCCAGCAGCCTTGGGGCCTGCCCAGCTTTCCTCCTCCCTGGGGGCTCTCAGTCCTCCCCTGACACCGTGTGGGCCCAAGGCCTTGCTGGCTTCGGGCTCACGGCCCGCCGGCAACATCCCAGCGGCCTGACCCCCCTCCTTCCCCTCTCTCCAGCCTCTCCTGCCTTTTCTGGCAAGGGGCCATCCAAGGAAAACCCCAGTTCTCAGCAATGGCACCTGTGGCACAAAAAAAAAAAAAGAACAAACCAAAAAAAGCAAAAAAAACAAAAAGCAAAGCAAACAAAAAAAAAAAAAACCAAAAAAAAAAAAACAAAAAGCAAAAAAACAAAAAAAAAAAAAAAAAGGCACAAAAAAAAAAAAAGGCAAAGGCAAAAAAAAAAAAAAAAAACACAAAAAAAACAAAAAAACAGCAAACAAAACACACCAAAAAAAAAAAAAAACAAAAAGCAAAAAAAAAAAAAAAAAACACAAAACAACACTCCAAAAAAAAAAAAAACCAAAAAAAAAAAAAAAAAGCGGTGCAAGGCTCGAGTGGTCCAGGCAAGAGCAGGAGCAGCGAGAGCCTGAGGAGCCAGGAGATGCCCTGGCTGGGCATCGTGCTGCTGCGGGACGAGCTGACACCTCTGCACAGTCTCTGCCCGGCCCTGCCAGCCGACTTCTGCCCAGGCTCTGGGCACGGGGACGCAGCACTGACAGTTTTCAGCCCCCGCGCTGTTCCACAGAGGCTGTGATGTCACAAGGCCCTTGCCTGGCAGCCAGGAGCTGGGCAAGGCAAGGCAAGGACGGAGCCTCGGAGCCACCAGCACGCTGTCCCCAAAGGCTGGGCTGGCACAGAAGCCCAGAGTCCCTGAGCTTGGCAGAGACTTGTGAGATCAGCCGGGGTCCAGCCTACGCCCCATCCCCAGCACGTCAAGCAGACCACGGCACTCAGTGCCATGGCCAGTCTTTGCTTAAACACCTCCAGGGACGGTGACTCCACCACCTCCCTGGGCAGCCCAAAAAGCTCTGAGGCATCACACCTCTTCTTTTACAGTTCTATCACAACTTTTTATAAGTCAATCATATTATATTATAGAGCTCCATTTCTATGTTGGTTACGTACACCTTTTATGTACCTTTATGTACCTTTTATAAACCTTTATAAACCTTTCATAAACCTTTTAATGTCTTAATAAAATTCCAGGAGTTTTGCTTGGAACTCCCCGCATCCAGGGACTGAGAGGATCTCCCTGAATAACACTTTCAGTGGGCACTGGAATCATCAGGATCCTGGAACCCCTGGAGCATCAACAGCTTTGTCCCTCCAGGGGGTCCCAATTTGTTTCCAGTGGTTCAGGAATACAAAATAAACAAAATATCAGTTTCCAAAACCAAATAAACCAAATACCAGTTCCAGAACCAAATAAACCAATGAGTCCAGGCTCCCAAATTAATATCCAAAATCATGACTAGGCTGCATGAACAAAGATTTGGGAAGGGCTCTGCCCACATTTGCTACAAGCACACTGGTGGCTAAAGAAGGCGAATAGGCGATAGACACGTCCAGTTGCAAAAGGCAGAGCAGAAAGACTCCTTGGATGGGATCGACAGGACACGGTTCTTTCTGCGTTGTCTTTTCTCCTCGATGGTGATCCTGCTGCATTCTCAAAGGAAGCAGCAGCGTTAGAGATGGGGTGTCTCCAGACCTCCCGACTGGAGGCCAGAGTAGACCAGTGATGAAGATCAATGTGGCCAAGGCTGAGATGTTGTTTCAGGCAGTCCTTGTATCTCCTCTTCGGGGCTCCTCTCTTGCAGCAGCCGGTGGCAAGTTCACCCCAGAGCACGATCTTAGGGAGGGGGTGGTTGGTCCTTCATCCTGGAGACGTGCCCTGCCCAGCACAGCTGTGTTCTCAGCAACATGGCCTCAATGCTTGTGACTGCTGCCTGTTCTAGAACAGATGGATTGGTCACATCATCTGACCAGTGGATGTTTAGGATTGTACGGAGGCAGCGTTGATGGAAGCGTTCCAGGAGTCGCAGGTGGTGGCTGTAGATCACCCATGATTCGGATCCAAATAAGAGAGTAGACAGCACAATGGCTCTGCAAACACTGATCTTGGTACTTTTCTTCAAGTGTTTATTTTGCCAAACTCTTTTATGGAGTTTTTGGAAAGCATTATATGCCTTTGCTAACCTGTTGTCCATCTCTCCATCAATCTCACCATCCAAGGAGATGAGGCTCCCTAGGTAATTAAACTGCTGGACTGATTTGAGTTCTGATTGGCCAATGGTGATGTGGGGATGATGGGAGACTTCCTGAGGTGCAGGTTGATGGAGAACTTCTGTCTTCTTTAAGCTGACTTCCAGCCCAAAGAGCTCAGCAGCCTCAGGAAAGCAGGATGTTAAACGCTGCAGAGCTGCTTCTGTGTGAGCGACGAGGGCGGCGTCATCAGCATAAAGCAACTCCTGGACAAGATGGTTTAAGGTCTTGGTGTGGGCCTTCAGTCGCCTTAGGTTGAAAAGGCTTCCATTGGTACGATATCAGATGTAGATCCCGTCCTGATCATCGAGGTCTGCCGTGGCCCTTTGGAGCATCCTGCTGAAAAAGATTGTGAATAGGGTTGGTGCGAGAACGCAGCCTTGTTTCACACCATTGGTTATTAGAAAGGGCTCAGAAAGTGCATTGCCATATCTGACTTGGCCGTGCTGATCCTCATGGAGTGAGATAATCATTTTAAGGAACTTGGGGGGACAACCTAAACGTTCCAAAATCTGCCACAGACCTTTCCTGCTCACAGTATCGAAAGCCTTGGTGAGGTCAACAAAGGTCACACAGAGACCTTTGTTCTGTTCCCTGCACTTCTCTTGCAGTTGTCTGAGGACAAATCCCAGGTCTGTGGGGCTCCTGTTGGCTCTGAAACCACACTGGCTTTCAGGGAGAATTCCTTCTGCTATAGTGGGTGTTAGTCTGTTCAAGAGTATTCTTGCCAGGATTTTGCCAGCAATGGGGAGCAGAGTAATACCCCGGTAATTTCAGCAGTTGGATTGTGCTGGTTTAAAGGTAAACCAGCAGGGGAAATGAACTCAACCCAAAAGAGAGATTATAAGTCAGAATAACAATTTAATAAAATAACACAATAAGTACGATTATACAGACAAACAGTTGGTTTTAACCCACCAAACCCTAATGTATAACCCAGCACCCTGGGGCATGAACAGAGTGGTGTTTGTTGGGCCCCCTGAGCCCAAAGTAAAGGGAGAGGGGAAAAAAACCCTGTTGGTGAGAGTGGTGGTGCAGTCTGGTCAAGAGTGGTGGTTGCAGTTCGGTCGAGAGTGGTGATCTGCAGTCGGGTTGACAGTGGTGGTCACAGTCTGATTGAAAAGTGGTGGTTGCAGTCTGGTTGAAGAGACATTGGTGACATCACAGGCAGAGCAGTGACATCACAGGGACAGCAGTGACATCAGAGAGACAGCAGTGACATCACAGAGACATTGATGACATCACAGGGACAGCAATGACATCAAAAAGAAAGTGGTGACATCACAGGCAGAGCAGTGACATCCCCGGGGCAGCAGTGACATCACAGGGACATTGGTGACATCACAGAGACAGCAGTGACATCACAGGAACAGAAGTGACATCAAAAGGGACAGCAGTGACATCACAGAGCAAGCGGTGACATCACAAAGGCAGCAGTGACATCACAGGAACAGAAGTGACATCAAAGGGACAGCAGTGACATCACAGAGCAAGCGGTGACATCACAGAGAAATCGGTGACATCACAGAGACATCGGTGACATCACAGGGACATCAGTGACATCACAATGACAGCAGTGACATCACAGGGACATTGATGACATCACAGGGACAGGAATGACATCACAGAGACATCGCTGACATCACAAAGACAGCAGTGACATCACAGGAAGAGCAGTGACTTCACAGGAACAGCAGTGACTTCACAGGTACATCGGTGACATCACAGAGAAATCGGTGACATCACAGAGAGAGCAGTGATATCACAGCGACAGTGGTGACATCACAGAGACAGCAGTGACATCAAAGGGACAGCAGTGACATCACAGGGACACTGGTGACATCACAGGGATATCGGTAATGTCACATGGAAGCAGTGACATCACAGGGACATTGATGACATCACAGGGACATTGATGACATCACAGGGACAGGAATGACATCACAGAGACATCGGTGACATCACAAGGACATCAGTGACATCACAAAGACATCGGTGACATCACATGGACATGGGTGACATCACAGACACATCGGTGACATCACAGTCACAGCAGTTACATCACAGGGACATTGGTGACATCACAGAGATAGCAGTGACATCACAGGGACATCAATGACATCACAGAGAAAGCGGTGAAATCACAGGGACAGCGATGACATCAGAGGGACAGCACTGACATCACAGAGACATCGGTGACATCACAAAGACAGCGGTGACATCACAGAGAAAGCGGTGACATCACAGGGTCAGCAGTGACATCAGAGAGACAGAGGTGACATCACAGGGACATCGATGATGTCACAGAGACAGTGGCAACATCACAATAACAGCAGTGACGTCACAGGGACAGCAGTGACATCCCAGGGACAGGAGTGACATCACAGAGACAGCGATGACATCACAGAGACATCAATGACATCACAGGGACATCAGTGACATCACCAGGACAGCAGTGACATCACAGAGACAGTGGTGACATCACAGAGACAGTGGTGACATCACAGAGACAGTGATGACATCACAGAGACAGTGGTGACATCACAGAGACAGTGGTGAAATCACAGAGACATCGATGACATCACATATACATCGATGACATCACATATACATCGGTGACATCACAGAGACAGCGGTGACATCACAGGGATATCGGTGAAATCAAAGGGACATCCGTGACTTCAAAGGTACAGCGGTGACATGACAGGCACAGTAGTGACATCACAAAGACATCCGTGACATCACAGAGACAGCAGTGACTTCACAGGCACAGCAGTGACATCACAGGGACATTAGTGACATCACAAAGACAGCAGTGACATCACAGGGACAGCCATGACATCACAGGGACATGAGTGACATTACAGACACAGCAGTGACATCACAGAGACATCGGTGACATCACAGGGACAGCAGTGACATCACAAAGACTGCAGCGACCTCACAGGGACAGGAGTGACATCACAGGGATATCAGTGACATCACAGTCACAGCAGTGACATCACAGGGGCACCAGTGACATCACAGGGACAGCAGTGACTGTTACGACCCGCCGCAGGAAAAAGGCGGGGGGGGTAACTAAGGTTTTATCAATAATTCCCTTGGGGTGGATTAAAGTGAAACGACACTAAATAATCGGTGTCTGAAAACATATTGACAAGGTTTATTTTAACAGTTTTGTGTCAACAGGTATGCCAGCATTTTGGGGGCTGTCATATAACAAGACCAACCTTTTGGGGGAGGAGAAAAATGCATTGGGGAGAGAAAGACGGGGTAAGAGTAAGGGAGAGCAAGAAAAAAGAAAAGATAAGAGTGGTAAAAATGTAAATAGTCACCGCCCACTGGATCCAGCCATGTAAAAGCAATGGTCTGGATCCGCAGGTGGGGAGGGGAAAAGAAGCAAAAATCCCCCCCAAACCCCCAAAGTCACCAGTCAATATCCATAACCTTTGCACCTGCCCCAAGGCGGGGAGTTGTTTTCATAGGGGGGTGTCCCCCTTTTTGGTGTGGAGTTCATGTGGAGGGCGTGGTAAACTCGGCTCTTCCCGCCTTTTGGGGCTTGACATCTTCTGCACTGGAGGAGGGGGATGGGCCCAGTTGCCCATCAGAAAGTCAAAAGCCTGCAGAAGTCTCTTAGAATGCATAAATCATTAACTGTTCCAGTCTCTGACACCCCCCAAAGTGTGGGTGGGGATGGACTGGGGGGTCCCGGCTGGGCCCGAGGCCACGGGGAGGGGCTGCGGCCGCCGGCGGCTCAGGAGCTCTGTGGGGAGAGAAAAGGGGGTGAGAGCGGGGTGGGGGGACAGGGGGGACACCGGGATACACCGAGACCTGGACTGGAGCCAGTGGGACCAGAACTGGGGCAACTGGGATATACTGGGATTGGCTGGGAGTGAGTGGAACCATAGGAAGGGTGAATGGGAGTAACTGGAACCACGCTGGGGGCAACTGGGGTCATCCTGGGAGCAGCTGGGCCCCTGCTGGGCTCATACTGGGATCGGACTGGGATCTTAAAGGGAGAGACTGGGTCAGTCCTAGAGACAACTTAGAGCAACTGGGATCACACTGGGAGAAACTGGGAGCAACTGGGACCATGCTGGGGAGTACTGGGATCATACTGGGATCACAGTTGGAGAGCTTGACCCATGCTAGGAGAAATTGGGGACACAGTGAGGGTGACTGGGGTCATACTGGGGATGACTGGGATCAAACTGGAGTCGTACTGGAAGTGTCTGCAAGTTACTGGGATTGTACTGAGGGTGACTGGACTCATAGTGGGATCATACTGGGAGAAACTGGGACTACCTTGGGGGCAACTGGGATCCAATTGGGAGTGACTGGGATCCTAGTGGGAGTGACCAGGACCACACTGGAACCATCCTGGGAGTGACTGTCAGTGACTGGGATCATACTGGGAGTGATTGGAACTATTCGGGGGGAACTGGGAGCCACTGGGGCCATGCTGGAAGCCGACTGGGGACATACTTGGAGCAACTGGGATCATCCTGGAAGAAACTGGGAGTGACTGGAATTGCCAGGGTGCATTCTGGAGGCAACTGGCATAGACTGGAAGTGACTGGGATTGTACTGATGGGAACTGGAAGTATCGTGAGGCAAGTGGAAGTCACTGGGTATGACTGTGAGCATGCTGAGGGCAACTGGGATCTACTGGGAGAGTCTGCAACCATCCTGGGGGTGACTGGGAGCAACTGGGAGTGACCTGAACCATGTGGGGGCAACTGGGAGGAACTGGGAGTGACTGGATCTACAGTGGTGCAGCTGGGATTGGCTGGGACCATACTGGGGGAAGACTGGGATCACTCTTGGATTGACTGGATCTGTGCTGAAGGCAACTGGGAGCAACTGGGCCCATGCTGGGGGCAACTGTGATTGTACTGGGATAATACTGGGATATTACTGGGATCAGATTGGGATCAGACAGGGATCATACTGGAAGCAACTGGGTCTCTGCTCAGGGCAACTGGGAGCAACTGGGATCACAGTGGAAAAACTGGGAGCAACTAGGACCACACTGGGAGTGACTGGGAGTGGCTGTGAGTAACTGGGATTATGCTGGAAGCTACTGTGAGCAACCAGGAGTGAGTGGGACCACATTGACTTCAACTGGGATATACTGGGAGAGACCAGGAGTGAGTGGGATCATACTGAGACTGACTGGGGTCATAGTGGGAGTGACTGGGAGTGCCAGGGATCATCCTGGGAGCAACTGGAACCATAGTCAGTGACTGGGAGGAACTGGGAGCCTGCTGGGGGCAAATGGCTTTATCCTGGGAGTGCCAGGGCATGTCTGGGTTCATCCTGGCTGTGAGTGCCACCATCTGGGGTGTCACTGGGATCCTACTGGGATGGTCCTGGGAGGGACTGGGAGGGAGTGGAACTCTAGTGGGGTGATTGGGAGCAACTGGGACCATGCAGGGGGTAACTTGGATCCTACTAGGAGAGACTGGTATTGTACTGGGAGTGACTGGGATCATAGTGGGATGATACTGGGCATGACTAAAAGTGACTGAGATGATACTGGGGGTGACTGGGAGCCTGTTGGAGGCAAGTGGGATCTACTGGGAATGGCTGGGAGTGACAGGGATGATACTGGGAGTGACTGGAAGCACAGTAGGGGTGAATGGGAGCAACTGGAACCACACGGGGGGCAACTGGGATCATACTGGAAGCAACTGGGACCACCTTGGTGGTAACTGGGATCCAATTGGGAGTGACTGGGAGTGATTGGGATCATAGTGGGAGTGACCAAGGCCATACTGGAACCATCCTGGGAGTGACTGTCAGTGCCCAGGATCATACTGGGAGTGAGTAAAAATACACACGGGTGGAACTGGCAGCCAATGGGGCCATGGTGGAAGTATGGTGGAACTGGGAGTGACTGGGAGTGCCAGGATGCATACTGGAGGCAACTGGCATAGAGTGGGAGTGACTGGGAGTGATTGGGATCGTACTGATGGGAACTGGAAGCATCCTGAGGCAAGTGGAAGTAACTGGGTATGACTGTGAGCATGCTGAGGGCAACTGGGATCTACTGGGAGAGTCTGCAACCATCCTGGGAGTGACTGGGACCACACTGGGGGTGACTGGGAGTGGCTGTGAGCAACTGGGATCATGCTGGAAGCTACTGGAAATGATCGGCAGTGAGTGGGACCACACTGGGGGCAACTGAGATATAGTGGGAGACACCAGGACTGACTGGGATTATACTGGGACTGACTGGAAGCAACTGGGAACTTGCAGGGGGTAACTTGGATCCTACTAGGAGAGAATGGAATCAGACTGGGAGTGACTGGGATCATGCTGGGATCAGACTGGGCGTGACTAAAAGTGACTGAGATCATCCTGGGGGTGACTGGGCCCATCCTGGGGGTGACTGGGAGCCCCTGGGCCCGTGCTGGGAGCCCCTGGGCCCCCCTGGCTGGAACTGCTTTCCCTCCTGCGGGTTCTTGGCAAAGGCCCCAAAGCACAAACTCTGCTCCGAGCCCTCGGGGCGTTTCCTCCCTTTGGGCAGCAGCAGCTCCTGAGCCCTGAACAGGCTCCTGTCCCCTGCAAACACTTCCCCTGCCTTTGACCTGGGAGCTCTCAGTGACTCACACATTTACTGAATGTTTAAACTTGCCTTTTTCTCTTATTTTTCTTATTTTTTTGTCTTTCTTTCCTCTTTATCCTTTCTAAAAGTCCCCCTCCTCTCTCTTTCCCTCCTCTCTCCTTTCCCCTCCCCTCCCTCTGTCCTTTGTGCTGCCAGCATGATCCCAGTTGCTCCCAGTATGATCCTGGTCACTGACAGTCACTCCCAGGATGGTTCCAGTATGGTCCTGGTCACTCTCAGTAGGATACCAGTCACTCCCAGTCACTCCCGCTATGATCCCAGTCACTCCCAGTCACTCCCAAGAGGATCCCAGTTGCCCCCAAGGTGGTCTCAGTTATTCCCATTCCCCCCCCATGATGGTTCCTTTCCCTCTCAGGGACTCCCAGTCTGAGTCCAGTATGGCCCCAGGCACTTTCAGTCTCTGCCTGGACGATGCCATTTGCCCCTGCATGGTCCCAGTTGCTCCCACTATGAGTCCAGTCACACGCAGTATGATCCCAAAAACTTGCAGTCACTCCCAGTATGATCCCAGTATGAGCCCAGCAGGGGCCCAGCTGCTCCCACTCTGATCCCAGTTGCCCCCAGTGTGGTTACTCCAGGATGGATCAGGAATGGGGACCCCTCTGTGCCCCCCCCTTGTGTCACCCTGTTCTGGGAGAGCTTTGGGGGGACATCTGCACCCCAACACGGCATCCAACACATCCGAAAGTGTGCTGGGACCCCTTTGAACCTGGGAATTGAGGGGAACCATGGAAAACCCTTGTCAGAGAGAAAATTGGGTGACCCGAGTCCTGGATGCTTTTAGGAAAGAGCTCTAAACATTTCTTGAAGAATGGAGGGGGGTGACTTTTTTATTCTTGACCTTTCCAGTTCTCCATTTGGGGGCAGGATGTCCTGTGGGCCAATGTTTTGTTCCCTTTGCAGTGAGTGCAGCCTCAGAGGGCTGAGCCCTCTCTGGCTGGGCTTGGCCTCTCCTGCAGAGACTCAGGCCTGGCTGGGCTGCCCCAGGCAGACGCTGCAGGAAGAAGAGCTCAGGCCGCCTGGCTCTGGTGTCCCTGGGGCTCAGCCTGTGCCCCATTGCTGGGCAGGGGCTGAGCCCCACCTCTGCCTCGGGGCCTTGGCCAAAGGGCTGGCAAGGAAGAGGCCCAGCAGCCTTGGGGCCTGCCCAGCTTTCCTCCTCCCTGGGGGCTCTCAGTCCTCCCCTGACACCGTGTGGGCCCAAGGCCTTGCTGGCTTCGGGCTCACAGCCCGCCGGCACCATCCCAGCGGCCTGACCCCCCTCCTTCCCCTCTCTCCAGCCTCTCCTGCCTTTGCTGGCAAGGGGCCATCCAAGGAAAAGCCCAGTTCTCAGCAATGGCACCTGTGGCACGGCTGCAAGGCTCGAGTGGGCCAGGCAAGAGCAGGAGCAGCGAGAGCCTGAGGAGCCAGGAGATGCCCTGGCTGGGCATCGTGCTGCTGCGGGACGAGCTGACACCTCTGCACAGTCTCTGCCCGTCCCTGCCAGCCGACTTCTGCCCAGGCTCTGGGCACGGGGACGCAGCACTGACAGTTTTCAGCCCCCGCGCTGTTCCACAGAGGCTGTGATGTCACAAGGCCCTTGCCTGGCAGCCAGGAGATGGGCAAGGCAAGGCAAGGACGGAGCCTCGGAGCCACCAGCACGCTGTCCCCAAAGGCTGGGCTGGCACAGAAGCCCAGAGTCCCTGAGCTTGGCAGAGACTTGTGAGATCAGCCGGGGTCCAGCCTACGCCCCATCCCCAGCACGTCAAGCAGACCACGGCACTCAGTGCCATGGCCAGTCTTTGCTTAAACACCTCCAGGGACGCTGACTCCACCACCTCCCTGGGCAGCCCATTTCAATACCTAATCCCTGTTTCTCTCCAAAAAGTCCTGCTCCTGTCCCTGACAAACAGCCCCTGACAGGCAGGTCCTCGTGTCCTCTTGTCCTGTCGCCTGTTGCCTCGGAGAAGGGGCTGACCCCCACCTGGCTCCAGCCTCCTGTCAGGAAGTTGTGGACAGGGAGAAGGTCAGCCCCGAGCCTCCTCTTCTCCAGGTTGGAGAAGCCCAGCTCCCTCAGCTGCTCCTCACAGGCCATGCACTGCAGACCCTTGCCCAGCTCCATTGCCCTGCTCTCCACCCACTCCAGCCCCTCAAGGTTCTCCCTGAATTGAGGGGCCCAGAGTTGGACACAGCACTCCAGGGGTGGCCTCACCAGTGCCCAGTCCAGCAGAAGCATCACTGCCCTGCTCCTGCTGCCACCCTCTTTCTGATCCAGGCCAGCCTGCCCTTGGCCTTCTTGCCCACCCGGGCACCCGCTGGCTCAGGTTCAACCTCTGTCCACCAGCACCCCCAGGGCTCTCCCACGGGGACCCTTTGCAGCTCCTCTGCCCCCGGCCTGGAGCTGCAGGGGGTTCTTGTGACCAGAGGCTCCAAAGGCACCAAAGGCACTCTTGAACCTCATGCCCACGGGCTCGGCCCAGAGGTCCAGCCTGTCCAGGTCCCTCTGCACGGCCTTCCTCCCCTCCAGCACATCCACACTGCAAGCCAGCTTGGGGTCCTCTGCCAATTTGCTCATGGAAGACTCAATGCCCTCCTGCACATCCCCACGAAAAATAGGCAACAGGACTGGGCCTGTTACCCAACAAGTTCTAGTGCTTGACAAAGGAGCCCACCCAGCAGTGGGGAGAAACTGCTGGCAGGAGATTGAATGGGGCAATAGACAATGGATGATGGACAAGTTCTGGGCCATGGCCATTTGTTAGAAAAACAAAGTAAAAGCTTAAGGCCTGCCATATTTCAGTGGTCAGAGACCTGGCAGAGAAATCTCTTTTTGAGACCTGGACACCAAGAAGGCAGAATTTCTAAACCACAAAGAACCTTAGAGAAACCAGAGATGAAGACAAAACTAACACAGACAGTTACTGAGGCTCTCCCTATCTAGGGAAAAGACAGTTCCTTTGGATACATGTCTGGAATAAAGACAAGTGCCAGAAATATTCAAACACAAAAAATATCTTTTATTACACTGAGAATAATAATAATAATCATCTTAGCCAAGAGAATCAAAAGCTAAAAAAGGCTACAAAATATCTTATTGTGTGGCCTTAAAAACAAATACTACAAACAGCATCTAATACAGTATTAACCAGTGAAAAAAGGGGGTTAAAGGGATACCAAAAAAGGGATCTTAACACAATATTATGGATAACTATTAACACAATATTGGTTAGTAAAAAGGGAAACTAAAGGGAAATACTGTGAACAACTTATTTAAGTAACAATATTCAATAATAAAAGGGGAACTGAAGTGACACTAAAGGGATATTAAAAAGTTTGTTCTCTCAGTTGCTTCCTGTCAATAAACTGTGCTGACCCCCACAGACAGGCCAGGGCTGTCAGGATCTGCAGCAGCTGGTCGGTGCCCGTGCTTAGCGGGCGTCCCCGCGGAGCAACAGGCTCGGTGGTAGGATGAGGATCGCTCAGCTCAGCAGTCCCGACACCCCATTTGATCAGTTCCACATTACACCACGTGGGGCCAGTACCCAGTATAAGGTGATGCCTGAATGGCAGCCAAACCCCGCCTGATCATCACCTCATGGCAACAGTCTGTGCCTGCCCTACTTGGAGGGCAAGGGGCCAGCGACCCCTGCCCACATCATCTTCCTCCCATCATCATCTTTCTCACCCCTATGGATGACCTCTACCATTGTGTTTCCAGGGTAGATGTATCCATCTTGCAGTATGTGGCAAACCAAGGAAGAACTCAGCTCTGATAATAGGGGATATCAAGCTGACTTGCTAAAAAGCACAATGGACCTTCCAATTAGCTTGTGCCATGAAGTTACATTGTACCATACTCTGGCTGGTTTCACATCCTAATATGATTCCTTTCTCACGCCTCCATGCTCCATTGATCATCTAATTCAAAAGTACCCCCCTTACAGGAGGAGCGGCCAATGGGAGTGAGGGGGCGTGGTTTAATCAGCCAATCAGCACGCGCCGATGGTGAGAAGAGCGGGAGTGATGCGGAAGTACCAGGAGGGTGAGAATGGGCAATAAAAGGCTCCTTTCTCACCCCAAAACCGCCCCCAAACCGTGGCCACCGCAGAAAAAACTTGAAATATGGCTGAAAACAGTGTGAAAAAAGGCTGATTTACCCCCCACTGAAATGGAGGGCCAAGAGAAGCACCGGCCTGAGCTCCGCCTATTCTCCACCTATTATTAATATGGCTACATAAATGTCATACTCATATAAATATGGCTACATAAATGTTGTCCTCATATAAATATGGCTACATAAATGTTGTCCTCATATAAATATGGCTACACAAATGTCGTACTCATATAAAAATGCGTTTAAGGCAAATTGTATAAATACCAGTTGCATTTGTGCGAACCTTTTGAGCAAGTTTTCTGTGGTGCACACCACACTTGTGCTGCTCAAAAGGCCCAAAGGATGGGGGATAGCACCGGTTCCTTGTACCTGATTGTTTGGATTCACCCTGAATATTTCAGTTGCAGTGCTGGGGCGAAGCTCCCCCATCTGGTCAGAGATTTAGGCTGAAAGTCCTGGTTTGGGGTCTCTTAATTTCCCCTCCCACAGGACGAAGTTGTCAGGGCGGCTGCAGATCCAGTTCTTCTCCCTGTGGCACAGGGACGAGCTGATCCACCAGTCATCGAGGTACCCACAGGGCCCCACACCCCTCACCTCAAACCTGCAAATGCCAATGGGACCAGAGTGAGAAAGGGAAAAGGAAAAGAAGAAAACTCCCCCCAAAAATTAAGAACAGCTGGGATTTCCCCTCCCGCAGAGAAGGGCTTGGGCTGGGGGGAGTCTCTAATTCTCTGATCAGGGTTGGGGGGCAGCGACCTCGGTCCATCCCAATCCCCCATGGAAAGCCAGGAGCTGCCTGGACACGGGGCAGGAGAAGGTGCCCATCCCAGGATGGGGCATCCCAGACTCCAGGAAATCCCTGGGGCCCATCCCGGGGCTCCAGCACGGACACAGGGACCCACCTGCCGTTCAAGGCCGTGCCATTGATCCACTCCCAGCCGTTATCCCTCATTCCCAGCCCGATCCAGTGGTTTGTTTCACCTTTATAGCGCAGAAGGAAGGCCTGGAAGGCAAAGAAATGTTGGCTTTGGCCAGTCTTGCCTTCCCCACCTCCTCTTTCCCTCCTGTGTCCACCCCCAGCCAGACCTGGGGCTTTTCCCAAGGGGTTGGTTCCCGGCTGCAGCACTGGCAGCACTTTGGGGCCAGCCTGGGGGGTTTGGGGCTGGTTTTATCCTCTTGGTTTCCCCGTGTTTCCCACCCCGGAGCTGCTGCAGAGGCTCAAGCCCAGTCCTCACCAGTTCATCCCAGTCCTCACCAGTTCATCCCAGTCCTCACCAGTTCCTCCCTGGTGCTTATGGTGGCCAGGGAAGCTCCCAGGGCCTCACACCTTGCCCGGCCCATGGTCCAGTTGCCCTCAGCCTCAGAAAAATAATAACATTTTCCTTGGAAACCAGGCCAGGTGTCTGGGCACACGTGGGAGAATTCCGGCTCACGGAAAGGGGGTCTCACACTGAGAACTGAAACACAGAAAGCTGAGTCAGACACGTGGGCAGCCCTGAAAAGCAGCAAAATGGGTTTGATTCCTTGGTTTATTCCAGCAGCTGGAAGAGGAAATTGGGGGATGATGCTCTTGGAAAAGGTGTGACCGAGTGAGGAGCAGGTGCCTGGAGCAAAGTGCAGGGAAAAAAGGGAGTCACCCACTTTGGGAGCCTCCCTTGATGCCGGGAAAGTCCAAGGATCCTCCAATTGCCCAAAACGGAGGAGCCTGGCCCTGATCCTCCCCATGGAGGTGCCTGGGTGGGACTCACCAGTCAGTGCCACGACCAGGCTCAAGCTGAGGATCCCCAGGAACACACTCTGAGCGAGGAGAACACGCACCTTGGGGGATGTTCTCCGGTCTGACTCGGTTCTGTAGGACCCTGGAGCAGGAAAGAGCAGGGTGAGGATGGCCTGGCTCCTCTCCCCTCTGCTTTGCCCTCCTGTGCTGGACCCTCAGTCCATTCCCAGCCCCACCCACGCCCATCCAGGCCCCCCCACTGGTGCCGCCCCGGAGCGAGATGCTCTTCCCACCCCCTGCCCTCCCTCGGAACGTTTGGGGTTTTCCCAGCATTACCCCATTTGGCCTGTTCCTCTGGATCACTGCAGGTTTTCAGGGCTTCCTCTTGGCTTGAAGAATTTGGCTTTTGGGTTCCTTTCCCCATCCTTGCAGAGAAGCCTCAGGGCCCAGGGCTGACATTCCCTGGGCTCTGTGGGGTGGATGCACTCAGCAGCCTGGGGTGGAAGGAGAGGAGAGGCTGAGGGGACCTGCAGGGAGCTGAGAGCTCCTGGGCCACAGCCCAGCCAGCCACAACAGCCCCTGTGGGGTTGGCACTGGCTCTCAGCGTTATCTTGGTGCCAAGGGGCACCATCTGGCAGGGATGAACCCACATCTGGGAGAGGAGGCAGCACAAAGGACAGAGGGAGGGGAGGGGAAAAGGTAAGGAAGGGAAAGAGAGGGGAGGGAGAAAGATTAAGGAGGGGAAAAAAACCCCAACAAATTAAGCAGAAAGGAAAGAAAAAGACAAGTTTAAAGGCACTTTTAACTATTAAATAAATAAGTCATTGAGAGCTCACAGGTTTGCAGGGGACAGGAGCCTGTTCAGGGCTCAGGGGGGGAAAAGGTACCGGGGGCTCGGAGCAGAGTTTGTGCTTTGGGGGCCCTTTTGCAAGAACACACAGGGTGGAAAGTAGGTTGTAACAGTTCACAGCACCTGTTCTGCTCGGGTTTTCTGTTTGTGGCTCCACACGAGCTTCTTTTGCTCTGGTTCCCCCCCCTCCCCGTGCCCTCTGTTACAGGAGCACGACCTGGTTCCCTGCACCCCCAACCAACAGGGGCAGCAGCTTTTGGTCCTCTTGGGTCTTGTTTAAGTCATTACCAGCACCAAATGGACCAACAGAAGCTCGTCAGGAATGTGTCCCGATAAAACAGCAATATTTCATTGCAAGGTGAGCTCTGAAAACTGCAGAGGTTTGTTTGTCAGTAAATGGATGTAAAAAAAACACAAAGCGGTTCCCTCAGAGGGGATTTGCAGGAGGAAACTCAAGGACCTGCTCAGATAACAGCGTTTCCAGAGCAGTGGGAGGGTTAAATTGGTAGGAGAAAGGAACAAAAACAGGATGAGCCAGAAGAGGGTGGTGCTTCCGCACCCTCAAGGTTTCCAAAGCTGAACAGGACAAAGCTCAGAAATGAAAGGAAGTCATATCTTGTGACTTGGCAGAAGTCCAAGTGCACAAGTTCAGACCCCTCATTTCAAGCCAAAATTTCAGTCCTACTTTAATTTCTGCGTCACAAATGTTGACTGTACAAATTCAACAAATTCCCTTAAAAAGACCCCCGAACGTTCACCTTGTAAGACCCCCCCCGGTGCAGCCCGAGCTTCTGCCCAGGTTTAATCCCTCCCAAACCCAATTCTGAGCCATAAACCAGTGCCCTGGTGAAGGTTTTAACATTTGCAAAACTGAAGTGTCAATTTGAAGCTAAAAGAGACCCAGTGCAGTTACTGATTCACTCACTCCCACTGTCATTTTTGCTCCTTTATGATGACTGTACAACTTCAACAAATTCCCTTAAAAGGACCCCCAAAGGTTCACATTGTGAGACCCCCCCTGGTGCAGCCCAAGCTCCTGCCCAGGTTCAATCCCTCCCAAGCCCACCGTGGTTTCCAGCTGGTTATCTCCCCCCAAAATCACTGTTTATTCCACTCAACTGAAACAAATTAAAGTCTTTTTTATATCATTATTTGCCTCTTTTCACCACGACTTTCTCATTTCTCTTCCCGAGAAGCAACCCCTGTCAGCAACAAGGGGCTGAAAAAGCCCCAACAAAACCACTGAAGAAGCAGCAAAAATGACAAACCAGCCCAACCCTGCAGCAGACACTCAAACCAACCCCACGGCAGCAAAAGCCTCACTAAACCCAGCTGTAAAACTGTGACTTTTGGGATTTATTCCCCCCTTCCCCTTCAATGTGCCACGTTTAATTAATCAGGTGGTTATTTCAGCCCCCCCAAAGACAAGACCATGATGTGGGGGCTCAGCCCTGTCCCAGCCGTGGCTCACTGTGGGCAGGGAGCACCCACCACCCCGAGTTTGGCAGCCCAGGAGCTGCTCTGGAGTACTCACCTCGCAGGGCAGCTCTCAGTGACTGTGAGATTTCGCGGTAGGGTCGGTTTAGTCATAAACTAGGATAAAACTTTCACAACTGACGCAATTTCAGTTCATTTTGTCTCTTCTCCAGCAGCTTCTCAGTGTGGTTTAATTGGCATCAGGACACGTCGCTTCCCATTGGCTGACGGGGGCTCTCCGTCGCTTCCCATTGGCTGACGGGGGCCCTTCGACACTTCCCATTGGCTGACGGGGGCTCTCCGACGCTTCCCATTGGCTGTTCTCCGATCTCCCTCCCTGGCTCTGCCGTGTGGGTGTGAAACGGGACGTGTGTGACTCACTGGCCCTTTCGCCGCCGCCGAGTTTTTTCTTTCGTCATCGTTTTACTGTTTATTGCCTTCCCCACGTGTCCCTCGTGCCCCGTCCAGCGCCGGCAGCCCTGTCCCTTCCCCTTCTCCCTCCGCCGCGTTCCATCCCGGCTCTCGGAGCCTTGGAGCTCCCGGGGGTGACGGGAGGCTGAGCCCCTTCCCAGTGCTCCCAGTGTGCCCAGTCACCCTCCAGCACCCCGGGGAGGGCTTCGGGGGGGAGACGGCACACAAGGGCTGCTGGGAGGTCCCACCTCACTTCTGGGTGGTTTGTTCTTCCCAGGCTGGGCAAAACGGATTTTTGGAGTTTTCTGCCCGAACTCTCTCCCCCTCCTCCACTCGAGCAAAGGGATTCGGGGCCGTTTTCCCTTTTTGGGGCAAATAAAACCGATGGGTCAAGCCCCAGCAGGACGCAGCAGCCCAGCAGCCTGTGGAGCCCGTGCTGGCCTGTGCCTGGCAGAGAAAAAAAGGAGATCAGGGACTAATTCATCAGTGGCTAATTAGCCTAATAAAATTGCTCCTCATTAGAGGTCAAGAGAAGTGGGGCTTCCTGCTGAGCCGATGTTACCATACAGACATGGCTGGGAAAACCAGGCATGAGCTCTGTGAAACTGTGTCTATTTTTGGACAGAACTGGTGCTTTATTGAGCAATTCTCTCATTTTGCACTCCTTTTGATGATATTTTATCGATTCTTATCTCTTAGAGATCTCGATCAACACCTTGATCTCTTATTTTCACCATTTTTAGGAGGGGGGTGTGAGGAGTGGTTTCTCTCTCCCAGCACCTCATGCTGTGGCTCCTTGTCCTCCTTGTCCCTTCCCGTGGGTTTCCTTCCTCTGGGCACAGACCCCCGACCCCCCCATCCCTCAAGGGGCCGTCAGGACGAGTCCCCCCAGCAGTTGTGGGGCTTTGGTTTGGGTACAGGAAGCTCCGAACCCGCTGCCAGTTCACACCAGCCCGGGGGGGCAGCGGCGCTTTGGCTTCCTGTCCCTTCCTCCTGTGACCACTGCGGGTCCCCGGCGCTGAGCGGCGGGACATGGAGGACCAGGACGGTTACATGGCCTTAGAGCAGTGGAGGAAACGAGGGGCTGCGGGGAGCCCCCCGTCCTCCCCGGGGGGCAGGTACTGGGGGGGGTCGTGTCCGCTGGCCCCCCCCAGGTCGGGGGGGGAAGAGGAAGTCGGGGGGTTGGGGTGATGTCACCCCTGGGGTCCCCAAGAGCTACTCAGGGTGGGGAAACTGAGGCAGGAATTGAGGGAGGAGGGGCTGGGGGGTTTTCTCGAGGCTGTGTTTGGCTGCTGTCCCACCCCCCGAGCTGGGACCCCCCAACAGCGGGAGCAGAGGGATTTTTTGGGGGCACCCAGCTCCTCCTGCTCCTGGGCAGGGGGGGCTGCAGGGGTTTGGGGGGGGGGGGGTCTCACCAGGGCACTTTGCCCCAGGACCCCCTGCCCCGGGCTCTGGGTGGGTGAGGAGGTGATGGGTGCTCTTTTCCACCCCCCAACTGTAGGATCTGGCTTTCCAGAACCCCGGGGGGTCCCCCCCACAGCCCCCCTGCGCTGCCCCCGCTGCCTCCTCGGGGCCCTCACGACTGCCCTGGCGCTGTCCCTGGTGCTGTGTGGTGAGTTTGGGGGGTGGGAAGGGGCACCCGGACCCCTCTGCCCCTTCCCACCCCCCCAGCGCCCCTGACAGGGCTGGGCAACCTCCTGTCCCAGTGTCCTGGTGGGTGGCAGAGAGGGCACAGCCCGAGGCGACCTTGGGGTGGGGGAACACCTCCCTGGGACCCCCCTGTGCCAGCCTGGACGGCACCTTCAGGGAGCTGAGGAGGATCCTGTGCCCCCTGCGAGGTAACCCCCCACCCCCCGGGGGTCCCATCGATGCCCCCTCCCCAAACTTAAGCCGGGCTGGAGCCTCTCCCTGTCCTCCCACGGTACCTCAGCGCGCCAGGGTCCATCTGTCTGTCTGTCTGTCTTTCTGTCCCACAGAGGCCGAGGGGTGCAGGCTCTGCCCCGTGGGCTGGATGCTGGGCAGGACCAAGTGTTACTGGGTCTCGGAAAGGATGAACTCGTGGCACGGGAGCCGGGAGGACTGCGGGGACCGCGGGGCCGCGATGGCGATGCCGTGGGACAAGGACGAGCTGGTGAAGGGACCGAGGGGACAGAGGGGCTGGAGGCACCCCAGGGGAGGGCGAAGGGCTCCCCAGAAGCCTGGGATCACACCCCTCATTCCCCGCGGTGCCCGTGGCAGACCGGGGGGGAGGGACATGGGTCTGGCTCGGTCCCGGGGTGAGGACGGAGCCTATTTTAGGGTGACCATCCCCGGCCCGGCAGCGCCACCACTGCCCCTTTCCCCGGGCCAGGATTCCCTCAATGAGACCCTGAGGAAACCCACGCGCCACTTCTGGATCGGGCTCTCGGTGCCCGCGCCCGGGATGGGCTGGACGTGGGTGAACGGCTCCCGCCCGGACTGGAGCCGGTGAGGAGCGCTGGGGGGTCGGGGTGGGCACCCCCCTGTCCCCCGAGGGCCCCCCGGGGATGACACGGGCCCCCTCCCGCACACGCAGGTTCCCGCAGGACCTCGGGGAGGGTCCCGGAGCCTGCGGGGCGCTCAAGGGGGACAGGATCGACCCCCGCGCCTGCGACACGGGGCTGCAGTGGATCTGCCAGACGGAGTCCGCCCGGATCTGAGCCTCCACCGCACCCAAAACCCACTGTTAACGCGGGAGAAAATCCCGATTCCCGCGGGTTCGGCACCCACGGGACAGCTTCCGGGACAGGGGCAGGACCGCGGCCGGGGAAAGTCGCCCTGGGTGGGCGAGGCGAGGGCGGGGGGGGGAGGCGGAGGAGAAATCGAACTGCGAAAAGAATAAAAACTAAAAATGACTTGTAAAATTCACTTTCCGGGGGAGCCGGTTGCGAACAACCCCCCGATTCCCACCTCCCACCGGTGCCGCTGTTTCGGTCACCCCCCGTGCGGGTCTTTTATTGCCTTCTCTCTCTTTTTTTTCCGTTCAACCCCCCCATCTCCCCGCCCCGGGGCGGCCCTTTCGCCGCCGCCGCTCCTCGCCCGTCCCTCGTCGCAGCGCTTCAGTGACACGGGGTGGGTCCCACGAGCCAAGGCAGGGTCTGTCTGTCCCTCCGGGCAGCTCCTGCAGCACCGCTGCGGCTCTGCTGTCGCGTTTAATTCTATTTTCTATATTTTATTCACAGCTCCCACCCCGCTCGGCGCAGCCCTTCTGACCACCCCCGACACCGCCCGTTCAGTGACACGGGGCGGGGGGACCCCTCGGTGCAGCCTTTTATTCTGTTTTACTCTATTTCTTGTCTTTTCTTCTGTTCCCACGCTCGCTGCGGCTCTTTCAGACGCGGGCGGTGGGAACCCCTCGCAGAGATTTTAACGCCCCTGCAGAGCCAAGAAATGCCGGGAAACAGTTTCGACGCGCGCAGCTGCTTTTCCTGCCAGTCCCCGGCACATTTTACAAGCAGTAACACAAATGGGCTGTGCCAGCGCTCGGTGCCCCTGGGCTCCAAACTGCCGGGGCAGGAGCCACTGGGCACAATCCTGAGATACCTTTCCCCACTCCCCTCATCACGACTGTTGAGCTTTTCTTCACGGAAACAATTCCCCATATTAATGAAAGGCTGTATAACAAGGTCATAAGTATTATTATGTCAATATTTGTGCTTGGTTGGGTGCATTCCGGTCCATCTTTTATGGTATTTAAAGTGCAGAGCCTCCATCCCAGCCTTATGAGCAACCACGTGGGACCCCTTCAGCCAACAGCCTCCCCCTGGGTTTCTCAGATGTCACAATGCTGGTCATACATCCCCAAGAGCTTCTCATTTCTTCTGGCTCCAAACTGTGCAGCTTTCACGAGGTGACAGTTTGGAATAATTCTGTCCCCTGCCCGGGTGAGGAGGGGGGTGACAGAGCAGCATCTGGCACCAACCAGGGCCAGCCCATCACAGATCCCTTGGTTGGGAACTCTTAAATATTTGTAAGTAAGCAAGGTGCAAAAAATGGACTTTGTTCCTTCAAAAATGAACCACACTGAGAGTTGTTGGAGAACAGCAAAACAGCCAAAGAGCTGTAAACTGAAAACCACGCCTCTGTGTTTGACTCCCGTCCTGTCTGTGGCTCAACAGACTCAGTTCCGAGAAATCAGCCACCCATTGACAGCTGCCCTGCGAGGTGAGTACTCCAGAGCAGCCCCTGGGCTGCCAAACTCGGGGTGGTGGGTGCTCCCTGCCCACAGTGAGCCACGGCTGGGACAGGGCTGAGCCCCCACATCATGGTCTTGTCTCTGGGGGGGCTGCAATGACCACCTGATTAATTAAACGTGGCACGTTGAAGGGCAGGGAGGAGTAAACACCAAAGGTCACAGTTTTACAGCTTTTGCTACCACGGGGTTGGTTTGAGTGTCTGCTGCGGGGTATGCTGGTTTGCCATTTTTGCTGCCTTGTAAGAGCTTCTTCAGTGAATTTGTTGGGTTTTTTTCAGCCCCTTGTTGCTGACAGGGGTTGCTTCTCGGGAAGAGAAATGAGAAAATCGTGGTGAAAAGAGGTAAATAATGATACAAAAAGGACTTTAATTTGTTTCAGTTGAGTGGAATGAACAGTGATTTTGGGGGGAGCTGGAGCGAACCAGCTGGAAACCACGGTGGGCTTGGGAGGGATTGAACCTGGGCAGGAGCTCGGGCTGCACCAGGGGGGGTCTCACAACGTGAACCTTCGGGGGTCCTTTTAGGGGAATTTGTTGAATTTGTACAGTCACACTGGGAGGCAGAAATTAGTCATCATAAAGGAGCAAAAATGAGAGTGGGAGTGGGTGAATCAGGAAATGCACTGGGTCTCTTTTAGATTCAAATTGATACTTCAGTTTTGCAAATACTAAAACCTTCACCAGGGCACTGGTTTCTGGCTCAGAATTGGGTTTGGGAGGGATTAAACCTGAGCAGGAGCTCGGGCTGCACCAGATGGGGTCTTACAAGGTGAACGTTCGGGGGTCTTTTTAAGGGAATTTGTTGAATTTGTTCAGTCACACTGGGAGGCAGAAATTAAAGTAGGACTGAAATTTTGGCTTGAAATGAGGGGTCTGAACTTGTGCACTGGGGCTTCTGCCATATCAAGCAGGTCCAGGCACCTGATAGTTTTGTTTATAAAATAACAAGCTCTTCATATCTAAGGGTCCCTCCCCCACTTTCGGGCTCAGCTCCAGCTCAGAGCTTGCATAATGTCTGGCTTTTTTACTGTCAACTTTGGAAACCCCCAGGGTGCTGAAGCACCACCCCTTCTGGCTCATCCTGTGTTTGTTTCTCCTATCAATTTAACCCTCTCACTGCTCTGGAAACGCTGTTATCTGAGCACTCCTTGAGTTTCCTCCTGCAAACCCCCTCTGAGGGAATCGCTTTGTGCTTTTTTCATGTTTGTTTGCCCACAATCAAACCTTTGCAGCTTTCAGAGCTCACTTTTGCAGTGAAATATTGCTGTTTGATCAGGACACGTTCCTGATGAGCTTCTGTTGGTCCATTTGGTGCTGGTAATAACTTACACAAGACCCCAGAGGACCAAAAGCTGCTGTCCCTGTTGGTTGGGGGTGCAGGGAACCAGGTTGTGCTCCTGCAACACAGGAGGAGGAACCAGAGCAGGGTTTCCTGTGAGCAAAACAAGCTTGTGGGGAGCCACAAACAGAAAACTTGAGCAGAACAGGTGCTGTGAACTGTCACAGGCTACTTTCCATCCTGTGTGTTTTTGCAAAAGGGCCCCAAAGCACAAACTCTGCTCCGAGCCCTCGGTGCCTCTTCTGAGCCCTTAACAGGCTCCTGTCCCCTGCAAACACTTCAGCTGCCTTTGACCTGTGAGCTCTCAATGACTTATTTATTTAATAGTTCAAGTGCCTTTAAACTTGTATTTCTCTTTTCTTTCTGCTTAATTTGTTGGGGTTGTTTTTCCCTCTTTAATCTTTGCCGCTCCCCTCTCTTTCCATTCCTTATCTCTTCCCCTCCCCTCCCTCTGTCCTTTGTGCTGCCTCCTCTCCCAGATGTGGGTTCAGCCCTGCCCGATGGTGCCCCTTGGCACCATGACAACGCTGAGAGCCAGTGCCAGCCCCACAGGGGCTGTTGTGGCTGGCTGGGCTGTGGCCCAGGAGGTCTCAGCTCCCTGCAGGTCCCCTCAGCCTCTCCTCTCCTTCCACCCCAGGCTGCCGAGTGCATCCACCCCACAGAGCCCAGGGAACGTCAGCCCCGGGCCCTGAGGCTTCTCTGCAAGGATGGGGAAAGGAACCCAAAAGCCAAATTCTTCAAGCCAGGAGGAAGCCCTGAACACATGCAGTGATCCAGAGGAACAGGCCAAATGGGGTAATGCTGGGAAAACCCCAAACGTTCCGAGGGAGGGCGGGGTGTGGGAAGAGCATCTCGCTCTGGGGCAGCACCAGTGGGATGGGGATGGAGCCTTTGGGTGGGTGTGGAGCAGCCCAGGCACAGCTGCACTGAATTCCAGGCTGTGGAATTCACCTCTGGAGGCTGAAGATCCGTCTCCAGGCCCTCAAACACACGTTGGTGGCTCTGAAGGACCCCCCTCAGCTCTTCTGCCCTCCTGAGCCCCCAGAGGGGTCCCTGTTCTGGGTGGGGCTCGGGATGGACTGAGGGTCCAGCACAGGAGGGCAAAGCAGAGGGGAGAGGAGCCAGGCCATCCTCACACTGCTCTTTCCTGCCCCAGGGTCCTACAGAACCGAGTCAGACCGGAGAACATCACGCACAGTGCGTGTTCTCCTGGCTCTGAGTGTGTTCCTGGGGATCCTCACCTTCAGCCTGGCTGGAGCAGTGACTGGTGAGTCCCACCCAGGCACCCCCATGGGGAGGATCCGGGCCAGGCACCTCTGTTTTGGGAGGTGGGAGGATCCCAGGACTTTCCCAGCATCAAGGGAGGCTCCCAAAGTGGGAGCTTTGCACTTTGCTCCAGACACCTGCTCCTCGCTCAGTCACACATTTCCCAAGAGAATCATCCCCAGTTTCCCTCTTCCAGCTGCTGGAAAAAAACCCCAAGGAATCAACCCCATTTTGCTGCTTTTCAGGGCTGCCCACGTGTCTGACTCAGCTTTCTGTGTTTCAGTTCTCAGTGTGAGACCCCCTTTCCGTGAGCCGGAATTCTCCCACGTGTGCCCAGACACCTGGCCTGGTTTCCAAGGAAAATGTTATTATTTTTCTGAGGCTGAGGGCAACTGGACCACGGGCCGGGCAAGGTGTGAGGCCCTGGGAGCTTCACTGGCCACCATAAGCACCAGGGAGGAACTGGTGAGGACTGGGATGAACTGGTGAGGACTGGGATGAACTGGTGAGGACTGGGCTTGAGCCTCTGCAGCAGCACCGGGGTGGGAAACACGGGGAAACCAAGAGGATAAAACCAGCCCCAAACCCCCCAGGCTGGCCCCAAAGTGCTGCCAGTGCTGGAGCCGGGAGCCAACCCCTTGGGAAAAGCCCCAGGTCTGGCTGGGGGTGGACACAGGAGGGAAAGAGGAGGTGGGGAAGGCAAGACTGGCCAAAGCCAACGTTTCTTTGCCTTCCAGGCCTTCCTTCTGCGCTATAAAGGCGAAGCAAACCACTGGATTGGGCTGGGAATGAGGGATAACGGCTGGGAGTGGATCAATGGCACGGCCTTGAACGGCAGGTGGGTCCCTGTGTCCGTGCTGGAGCCCCGGGATGGGCCCCAGGGATTTCCTGGAGTCTGGGATGCCCCATCCTGGGATGGGCACCTTCTCCTGCCCCGTGTCCAGGCAGCTCCTGGCTTTCCATGGGGGGTTGGGATGGGCCGAGGTCACTGCCCCCCAACCCTGATCAGAGAATTAGAGACTCCCCCCAGCCAAAGCCCTTCTCTGCCAGAGAGGAAATCCCAGCTCTTCTTAATTTTTTTTGGGGGGGAGTTTCCTTCTTTTCCTTTTCCCTTTCTGACTCTGGTCCCGTTGCCATTTGCAGGTTTGAGGTGCGGGGTGGGGGGCCCTGTGGGTACCTCAACCACGGCAGGATCAGCTCGTCCCTGTGCCACACGGAGAAGAACTGGATCTGCAGCCGCCCTGACAACTTCGTCCTGTGGGAGGGGAAATTAAGAGACCCCAAACCGGGACTTTCAACCTAAATCTCTGACCAGATGGGGGAGCTTCACCCCAGCACTGCAACTGAAATTTTCAGGGTGAATCCAAACAATCAGGTACAAGGAACCGGTGCTATCCCCCATCCTTTGGACCTTTTGAGCAGCACAAGTGTGGTTTGCACCACAGAAAACTTGCTCAAAAGGTTCGCACAAATGCAAGTGATATTTATACAATTTGCCTTAAATGCATATTTATATGAGGACAACATTTATGTAGCCATATTTATATGAGGACAACATTTATGTAGCCATATTTATATGAGTATGACATTTATGTAGCCATATTAATAATAGGTGGAGAATAGGCGGAGCTCAGGCCGGTGCTTCTCTTGGCCCTCTATTTCGGTGGGAGGTAAATCAGCCTTTTTTCACACTATTTTCAGCCTTATTTCAAGTTTTTTCTGCGGTGGCCACAGTTTGGGGGCGGTTTTGGGGTGAGAAAGGAGCCTTTTAGTGCCCGTTCTCACCTTCCTGATACTTCTGCATCACTCCCGCTCTTCTCACCCTCGGCGCGTGCTGATTGGCTGATTAAACCACGCCCCCTCACTCCCATTGGACGCTCCTCCCCACGCTCCGCCCCCTCCCTTCCCCCCCCCACCTCAGGGCGGACCTGCTTGGGAACTGCGCCCCCCCGCGGGCAGCGCGGGAAAGGCGGGGCGCGGACCTGGTTGAGGACTGCGAGAGCGGGGTCGGGAGTGTCCGTTTTAAGTAGAAAAAGGTGGATTTTGGGGCCGGTTTTGCAACGTTTCACATTAATAAAAAGCAAGTGTTTATAAAACTGAAGCTTGAAAGCTGCTTTTTAAAATCGTTGCTTTGTTATACACAAAAAAACAACCAGTTTGGGTGTATTGCCAATGATTTGTGATGCCCCCAAACCACCAATTATTAATTGTGAACTAATAACTGTGTGCTAATCATTGTGTTAATAACTGATTTTTATATCCCAAACCCACCATTTGGGGTGAATTGATGACTAATTTAATATACCCCAAACAATGGGGAGAACCCCCCCAAAATCCTCTGGGGAGTGGGTGCAGACTCCAAGCAGGACCTGGTTGACCAAAACAACCTCAGTTTTGGGTGAGATCTCCATTTTTGACCTTTTATTCTGCAAAATAACCTTTCAGCACCGCGAGCAGTGGTGACAGAACAACGCTCAGCTGGGGCACCAAACCCCTAAAATAACGAGGGGAACCCCCCCAAAACTTTTTCAGGAGCAGGTGCCAACTCCGAGCAGGAGCCACGGGTGGGAATTCTGAGGCGGAATTTCCGTTTTCGACCTTTTATTCTGCAAAACCACCTTTGGCCCCCATTCTGGAATGGCCTCTGGAAACCAAAGAACCAAGCCCCCACCATGTGACAGTTCAACCCCATCCGTGTGCCAAGGGCTCCTTTGTGGTGTCACAGCCTGTCCTCTCCATTCCAGAATGGGCCCTGGCAACCAAAGAACCAACACCCTACAACCCCAAAGTGAAGCCCCACCTTTGTGCCATGGGCCCTCTTGTGATGTCACGGCCTATCCCCTCCATTCCAGAATGGCTGCTGGAAACCAAAACACCAATGTCTCACAGCCCCTAGTGCAGCCCAACCCCTGTGCCATGGGCCCCTTTGTGATGTCACAGCCTGTCCTCTCCATTCTGGAACAGCCCCTGGAAACCAAAGAACCAACACCTCACACCCCCACAGTGCAGCCCCACCTGTCTGCCACGGGACTCTTTGGGATGTCACGGCCTTTCCCCCAGGAAAGAAAGCCTGGAACCTTTGGGTTTCAGATGCAGTTGGGGGGCCACCCTGGGCACTCCATGGGCAGCAAGAGCTTTCTGTGCTGGCCCTTTTTGTCTGGCAGGAATCTTCAGCTGTGTTCAGTTTGGGCAGTCAGACTGGCAATTTCAGCTCAGGGCTCCTGCAAGTGAACAACAGCCCTGCCCTCCAGGAAAGAAACCTCTTACCCTCGGTCTCTTTTCCTGTGCCTTAAAACACAACCTGCAGGGGAGCTTTCTGGGATCTCTTCTCTTGGGAATTGGGAAGACAGACCCACTCCCATGTTTAACACCTCAGGCAAAACCACCCTTTGAACACCTTTCCCAACCCTCCCCAACCTTTCCCAAAGCCCAGATTTTACAGGTGTCCTGTAATTCTGGCCCAATCTCACCCAAGCCCACAAACCAGGACAGAAACCTCTCAGCCTCACGCTGCGTCCTTCCCATTGCTGTGCCTTATGTGCAGGCAAAAGGCCTTAAAATCAAGGACCCAAAATTCATGGCCTGTTCTTTTTCCCAGAAAAGAAGGCGTGGTGACCTCTCCAGACCAGGGAACTGGAAGATCTCCCCAAAACTCCTTTGGTACACGCTGCAGGGCCAACGATTCCTCTGCTCTGCCCTGTCGGCGCTGCTTTGTCTCCTCTGGGTCCCCAGAAACTGTCAGTGAAAGCCAGAGAATAAAATCTCTGAGCAGTTGGTTGGGTTCCAGAGGTGACCCTACTTCATTCAGCGCTGAAGGGACACAGCAATTGCTCTCTAACACCTGTACATCAGTTCTCAAAACTTTTAACTCTTTTTACATTTTAGCAGACAAAGGAATTCCTGTCCATTGGCTTACCAGTTCTCTGCAGGAATTCTTCTTCTCTCTTCTATTGGCTCTCGATTTCTCACTTTGCATGATACTTAGTCCACAATTTTTGTCCTTTTGTTGTCTTTTCCCTGGATAGGGAGAGCCTCAGTAACTATCTGTGTTAGTTTTTTCTTTGTCTCTGGTTTCTCTAAGGGTCTTTGTGGTTTAGAAATTTTGCCTTCTTGGGGTCCAGGTCTCAAAAAGAGATTTCTCTGCCAGGTCTCTGACCACTGAAATATGGCAGGCCTTAAGCTTTTACTTTGTTTTTCTAACAAATGACCATGGCCCAGAACTTGTCCATCATCCATTGTCTATTGCCCCCATTCAATCTCCTGCCAGCAGTTTCTCCCCACTGCTGGGTGGGCTCCTTTGTCAAGCACTAGAACTTGTTGGGTAACAGGCTGTCATGGTTTGAGATAGTCCCAAAATCCAATTCCCTAGCTCCATCCCCCCCTCCCACATCTCAACCTAATGTGAGAGAGGTTTTTCCAGACAAAACACACCAGACTCCAAAGTGGGGGAAAGACTGGAAACTATCTCTACCATGACATATAGTATTTACAATGGATCAGATCTCTTCTCCCCTCCAAATAAAAGTCCAGGAGGGAAAGAAGGACAGATCCCTTCCAGTCTCTGAACAGCAGCATCTTCTGAGGCAGCAGGTTTCTTCTCATCTCATGCAGCAGCTGATAGCTGGTTTTCTGCCAGCGTCCACGAGGGAGGTATTCAAGCTCCCCCGGCCCCATCGCCTCACAACCGAGGGGTCTTCCGTGGGCTTCGTAACCCCAGACAAGGTCGTTTCACCACGTCATATCACGAAGACACAGGGGAGTCTTCGTGACGGTCTGGTATCTCTTGCAGGGCCTCTGTGCCCTGCCTCTCAGGCTGCCACCGTGGCAGCAGTGCGAGGGGGGGGAAGCCAAGGTCAACTCCCCCTGCATTCCTCTCGGAGCTCTCTAGCTCCTTTCTATAGTGCATGTCACACTTCAAGGCTCTTTCAAGTAAGAGTCCATCATCTTCCTCCTTCCAGGAGGTCTCAAAGGAGTTTTGGGGATCTGGTATCAGTCTTACCCCCAAGAACTCTGTAGCTCTCAGCTGCTGGCTCTCCTTTCCTCGACTCTCCTTCCAGGAGTCTCCTCTGCAGTGCTGCATGTTGCTTCTGCTGCTTCTTCAGTTCAGGTTCTTATCTCTGGCTCTCTGCCACTGTTTCTCTGGTCAGCGTCGGCTGCTGCTCTGTGCCCATGGAGAAAACATCTCCCGGCATACTACAGGCACCTAGCCCAGCTTTATGCTGTTCCAGGTCCCTGCAGCCCCCAGCCAGGGGCTGGGAGGCCCCAGAGGGCCAAGGGGCTCAGAGCCCCTTCCTCGTGGCTCTACAACATGGCCACCTCTCCTCCAACAACCAAAACTACAACTCTTCTTTTCCGGTCTGGTTGTGATATGTTTACATTTCTGCAGGAGCGCCCATTGGGCAGAACTTCAAAACTTCCAGGGGTTTCCACCCCTTGGGGTCTACCACTTCTCTTAGCCTCTGGGGAAAACAAGGTTCAAACCACTACACAGGCCCAGTCCTGTTGCCTATTTTTCGTGGGGATGTGCAGGAGGGCATTGAGTCTTCCAGGAGCAAATTGGCAGAGGACCCCAAGTTGGCTTGCAGTGTGGATGTGCTGGAGGGTAGGAAGGCTGTGCAGAGGGACCTGGACAGGCTGGACCTCTGGGCCGAGCCCGTGGGCATGAGGTTCAAGAGTGCCTTTGGTGCCTTTGGGGCCTCTGGTCACAAGAACCCCCTGCAGCTCCAGGCCGGGGGCAGAGGAGCTGCAAAGGGTCCCCGTGGGAGAGGCCCTGGGGGTGCTGGTGGACAGAGGCTGAACCTGAGCCAGCGGGTGCCCGGGTGGGCAAGAAGGCCAAGGGCAGGCTGGCCTGGATCAGAAAGAGTGTGGCAGCAGGAGCAGGGCAGTGATGCTTCTGCTGGACTGGGCACTGGTGAGGCCACCCCTGGAGTGCTGTGTCCAGCTCTGGGCCCCTCAATTCAGGGAGAACCTTGAGGGGCTGCAGTGGGTGGAGAGCAGGGCAATGGAGCTGGGCAAGGGTCTGCAGTGCATGGCCTGTGAGGAGCAGCTGAGGGAGCTGGGCTTCTCCAACCTGGAGAAGAGGAGGCTCGGGGCTGACCTTCTCCCTGTCCACAACTTCCTGACAGGAGGCTGGAGCCAGGTGGGGGTCAGCCCTTCTCCGAGGCAACAGGCGACAGGACAAGAGGACACGAGGACCTGCCTGTCAGGGGCTGTTTGTCAGGGACAGGAGCAGGACTTTTTGGAGAGAAACAGGGATTAGGTATTGAAATGGGCTGCCCAGGGAGGTGGTGGAGTCACCGTCCCTGGAGGTGTTTAAGCAAAGCCTGGCCATGGCACTGAGTGCCGTGGTCTGCTTGACGTGCTGGGGATGGGGCGTAGGATGGACCCCGGTTGATCTCACAAGTCTCTGCCAAGCTCAGGGACTCTGGGCTTCTGTGCCAGCCCAGCCTTTGGGGACAGCGTGCTGGTGGCTCCGAGGCTCCGTCCTTGCCTTGCCTTGCCCATCTCCTGGCTGCCAGGCAAGGGCCTTGTGACATCACAGCCTCTGTGGAACAGCGCGGGGGCTGAAAACTGTCAGTGCTGCGTCCCCGTGCCCAGAGCCTGGGCAGAAGTCGGCTGGCAGGGACGGGCAGAGACTGTGCAGAGGTGTCAGCTCGTCCCGCAGCAGCACGATGCCCAGCCAGGGCATCTCCTGGCTCCTCAGGCTCTCGCTGCTCCTGCTCTTGCCTGGCCCACTCGAGCCTTGCAGCCTTGCCACAGGTGCCATTGCTGAGAACCGGGCTTTTCCTTGGATGGCCCCTTGCCAGCAAAGGCAGGAGAGGCTGGAGAGAGGGGAAGGAGGGGGGTCAGGCCGCTGGGATGGGGCCGGCGGGCCGTGAGCCCGAAGCCAGCAAGGCCTTGGGCCCACACGGTGTCAGGGGAGGACTGAGAGCCCCCAGGGAGGAGGAAAGCTGGGCAGGCCCCAAGGCTGCTGGGCCTCTTCCTTGCCAGCCCTTTGGCCAAGGCCCCGAGGCAGAGGTGGGGCTCAGCCCCTGCCCAGCAATGGGGCACAGGCTGAGCCCCAGGGACCCCAGAGCCAGGCGGCCTGAGCTCTTCTTCCTGCAGCGTCTGCCTGGGGCAGCCCAGCCAGGCCTGAGTCTCTGCAGGAGAGGCCAAGCCCAGCCAGAGAGGGCTCAGCCCTCTGAGGCTGCACTCACTGCAAAGGGAACAAAACATTGGCCCAGAGGACATCCTGCCCCCAAAGGGAGAACTGGAAAGGTCAAGAATAAAAAAGTCACCCCTCTCCATTCTTCAAAAAATGTTCAGACCTCTTTTCCTAAAAGCATCCAGGACTCGGGTCACCCAATTTTCTCTCTGACAAGGGTTTTTCCGTGGTTCCCCTCAATTCCCAGCCTGCCCAGGATCACTTATGAGGTCCCAACCCCCACTGTCTCCCCCCTCTCCCACCCCTTACCCATCATCCCCCAATCCCCAACCCCCTCATGCTCACTTTGGGGGTTCCACCTTCCCGTTTCCCCCACTTTTCTGACCTCTCCCACCCCTTTCCCATCAGCCCCCAATTCTCAGTCTCGCTCCCCCTCCACTTTTGGGGGGTCCCACTCCCCTCCCACTCACTTTGGGATCCCACCACCCCTTTTATCCCCTCTGACTCACCGACCCCCCCATTCCCAACACCCCCTCTCACCCCAGAGCTCCTCACCTGCAGCCGGGGGTGCTCCCAGTAACACCAGTGCCCATAAATGTCCCCCCCAAAAAAGGGTTAGGTGGGGTCCTGGGTGGGCTCTGAGTGAGTTTGGGGGTTCCTTGGAGCATGGCCCCACTGGCTCCCAATTCCCCTCTCTGTAGTTCCAGTCACTCCCAGTATGATCCCGGTCACTGACAGTCACTCCTAGGATGGTTCCTGTATGGTCCTGGTCACTCCCAATAGGATCCCAGTTGCCCTCAAGGTGGTCCCAGTTGCTCCCAGTCCCCCCCACGATGGTTCCTTTCCCTCTCAGGGACTCCCAGTCTGAGTCCAGTATGGCCCCAGGCACTTTCAGTCACTGCCTGGACGATGCCATTTGCCCCGTGCATGGTCCCAGTTGCTCCCAGGATGATCCCACTATGAGTCCAGTCATTCCTAGTATGATCCCAGGAACTTGAAGTATGAATCCAGTTTGATCCCAGTCATCCCCAGTATGGTTGCAGTGCCTCTCACATACTCCCAATATTATTGCAGTCACTCCCAGGATGATCCCAGTATGAGCCCAGTTGCCCCCAGCGTGGTTCCAGTTGCTCCCATTCACCCCTACTGTGCTTCCAGTCACTCCCAGTATCATCCCTGTCACTCCCAGCCATTCCCAGTAGATCCCACTTGCCTCCAACATGTTCCCAGTCACCCCCAGTATCATCTCAGTCACTTTTAGTCATACCCAGTATCATCCCACTATGATCCCAGTCACTCCCACTCTGATACCAGTCTCTCCTAGTAGGATCCAAGTTACCCCCTGCATGGTCCCAGTTACTCCCAGTCACCCCACTAGAGTTCCACTCCCTCCCAGTCCCTCCCAGGACCATCCCAGTAGGATCCCAGTGACACCCCAGATGGTGGCACTCACACCCAGGATGAACCCAGACATGCCCTGGCACTCCCAGGATAAAGCCATTTGCCCCCAGCAGGCTCCCAGTTCCTCCCAGTCACTGACTATGGTTCCAGTTGCTCCCAGTGTGATCCCTGGTACTCCCAGTCACTACCACTATGATCCCAGTCAGTCTCAGTATGAACCCAGTCCCTCCTGGTCTTTCCCAGTATATCCCAGTTGCTGCCAATGTGGTCCCACTCACTCCTGGTTGCTCCCAGTAGCTTCCAGCATAATCCCAGTTGCTCACAGCCACTCCCAGTCCCCCCCAGTGTGGTCCTAGTTACTCCCAGTATAACCCCAGTCACCCTCACTGTGGGCCCAGTGGCTCCCAAGATGATCCCATTGCCCCCAGCATGGACCAAGCGGTTCCCACTGTGTGATCCCAGTATGACCCCAGTTATCCCCAGTGTGGTCGCAGTTGCTCCCAGTTCCTCACAGTGTGATCTGAGTTGCTCCCAGTTGCCTCCAGCACAGATACAGTCAGTCTAATTATGATCCCAGTTACCCCCCACAGTCCAATTCACTCGCAGTGTTGTCCCAGTCACCCCCAGGATGGTTGCAGACACTCCCAGTAGATCCCAGTTGCCCTCAGCATGCTCACAGTCATACCCAGTTACTTCCACTTGCCCCAGGATGCTTCCAGTTCCCATCAGTACAAGCCCAGTCACTCCCAGTCTATGCCAGTTGCCTCCACAATGCAACCTGTCACTCCCAGTCATTCCCAGTTTCTTCCAGGATGCTCTCAGTTGCTCCCAGTTCTCCTCTATGTAGTTCCACTCACTCCCAGTATGAGCCTGGGCACTAACAGTCACTGCTAGGATGGTTCCAGTATGGTTCTGGTCACTCCCACAGTGATCCCAGTCACTCCCAATAGGATCCCAGTTGCCCCTAAGGTGGTCCCAGTTCCTCCCAGTCCCCCCCAGGATGGTTCCTTTCCTTCTCGGGGACTCCCAGTCTGAGTCCTGGATGATGCCATTTGCCAACTGCATGGTCCCAGTTGCTCCCAGTATTATCCCAGTATATGTCCAGTCACCCCTGGTATGATCCCAGTAACTTCCAGACACTTGCAGTATGAATCCAGTTTGACCCCAGTCATCCCCAGTATGGTTGCAGTCCCTCTCACATACTCCCAGTATTATTGCAGTCACTCCCAGGATGATCCCTGTCAGTCCCACTGTGATCCCAGTATGAGTTCAGCAGGGGCCTGGCTGCTCCCACTATGATCCCAGTTGCCCCCAGCATGGTTCCAGTTGCTACCATGGACCACTTCTTTGGTTCCAGTAACTCCCAGTATGATCCCAGCCTCTCCCAGTACAATACCACTCTATCCTAGGGGAATCTAAGTTACCCCCTGCATGGTCCCAGTTGCTCCCAGTCAGCCCACTATAGTTCCAGTCCCTCCCAGTATGATCCCTGTCACTGCCAGTCTCTCCCAGTCGACCTCAGCATGCTCCCAGTCACACCAATTATGCTCCCAGTCAGTTCCAGTGTGGTCCTAGTCACTCCCAGTATGATCCCAGTTGCCCCCAGCCTGGTTGCTCCAGGATGGATCAGGAATGGGGACCACCCGGAGTTCCCCCCGTGTCACCCCGTTCTGGGGGGGCTCTAGGGGGGCACCTGCACCCTAACAAACACGGCACCCAGTGCTCCACAAAAGGGGCCGGGGCCCCCCGACACCGCCCCACAGACCCACAAGGACCCCCCAACCCGCTCAGAGCCCACCCAGAGCCCCCAAAGCCCAAATGTGGGGAGACCTTTCTGGGCACTGGGGGTGCCGGGAGCCCCCCCGGCTGCGGGGGCAACTCCCCCGTGTGCAGGCAGAGCCGCAGCGCCCAGCGCTCCCCACCTCGAGCCCACCGGCGCCCCCCCCTCGCCCCCAGCGCCCCCCGGGACGGCAATTTGGGCAGGGGGGAGGGGGGGGCGCCCAGGCCGGGCCCCCCCGCGCTGTCCCGGCCGTGGCGGCTGCGGCGGGGGCCGAGTGCGGGCGGGAGCGGCCAAGAGCCCAGCGCTGCCCCATCCCGACCTGCCCCAGCTCCAGCCCTGCTCCTGCCGCGGGAGGCCATGGCTTTGGGGGCAAGGGGGGGGCAAGGGGGGGGACAAGGGGGGCCCGAGGGGGGCCCGAGGGGGCTGGGCCAGGGGGGGAAGGGCTGCAGGGGGTGGATCCCGGAGGAGGAAACCCGCCAAAAGCGGCGGCCCAGCCGAGGGAGGAGCCGAGCGGGAGCGCAAAGAAGAGCAGCCCAAAGGTCCTGGCGGTGGCTCGGCAATGGCGGGGGGGCGAGAGAGGTTTGGGGGCCCCCCGTGAGAGCCGGGGGGGAACCCCGGTAGCCGCGGAGTGGGGAGAGCGGAGAGGGGCGATCCCGGAGCTGGGGGACCCCCGGAATGCTGGAGGGGGGGGAGCAGAGAGGGAGCGCCGGGCCCCTTAAGCGGGGGTCCCGGAGAGGGGGAAGGCCTTGGAGTGTGGAGAGGAGGGGGGGCCTTGAGGCGGGGTGGGAGCCGAGAGCGCCAAGAGGTTTGCGAGGGTGGGAGGCGAGAGAGGAGGGCCGGCCGGCCCCGGGAGGCAGAGTGGGGAGAAGTGAGCCCTGGGACCCCCCTGGCAACACTCAAGGGGACCCCGGCGAGTGGTAACCCCCCGGAGCCGCAGGACTCCTGGCAGCCCGGAGAAGGGGGACCCCCAGTGCAGGCAGAAGTGCCATCAGGCCAGACAGGGGGGACCCCCCTAACCCCAGAGAGCAGAGAGGGGGAATTCTGGGAGGGGATTTTGGGCTGAATGTTGGTGTTTTGGGGATTTTTATGGACACAAGATGCCCGGTGAGTCCTAGAGCTGGACTTGGGCAACACACTCACACCTTGTTTTCCCCCTCCCAGCAGGATTTCTGCTTCCCAAAGCTTGGTCGGATGGAGGAGGAGGCTGCGAGGAAGAGGAAGATGCCGCGGGCCCCCCAGGCAGGTGAGGAGGAAGTCAGTGCCCCTTTGGGTCGGTCTTTTGTGGCCGTCCTGCCGGGACCGGAGTTGGGGGGATGTCTTTGGGCTTCCCTGTGGGCCGGAGGCAAATCCCCTGCGTGTCCTTGTTGCTTCCTGCCCCAGGCCCCGAGGTGAGGCCGGAGAGCGTGGAGGACAAATCCCGGCGGCAGAGCCTGGTGGGAGAGGCCATTTTGAAGGGCTCCCCGGCGCAGGAAGGCAGCGAGGAGGAAAAGGGCCGGAGATGCCCCCGCAGGAGGGGCTGCAAAGCCAGCCCAGGGGGCTGTGAGGAGGAAAGAGCCAGCGTGAGCCGGGAAGGCGGCCGGAGCTTGAGGCGGAGCTGCGAGCTGGTGGTCCCTGAGCAGCCTCCCAGCAGGGAAAAGCCCTTCAGGTGTTTGGAATGTGGGAAGAGCTTCAGCAAGAGCACCAACCTCCTCAGCCACCAGCACATCCACAGTGGGGAACGGCCCTACACATGTAGGGAATGTGGGAAGAGCTTCAGGCACAGCTCCACCCTCTGCGCCCACTGGCGCATCCACACTGGAGAACAGCCGTACAGGTGTGAGGAATGTGGGAAGAGCTTCACTCGGAGCTCCAGCCTCCGCAACCACCAGCACATCCACACTGGAGAACGGCCCTACAAGTGCTTGGATTGTGGGAAGAGCTTCAGGGACAGCTCCACTCTCCTCACCCACCAGCACGTCCACACTGGGGAAAGACCCTACACATGTGGGGAATGTGGGAAGAGCTTCAAAACCAGGTCCACCCTCTGCAGGCACCGTCGCATCCACAGTGGAGAGAGGCCCCACAAGTGTGAGAAGTGTGGGAAGAGCTTCATCCGGAGCTCTTCCTTGACCTCCCACCAACGGACCCACCGGTAAGAGAAGCCCCGAGTGCCCCGACTGCGGGAAGAGCTTCGGCCGCTGCTCCAACTCCATCAGCCATGGGAGGACCCGCGTTGGATGATCCACAGGGACCCCCGTTGGGCACAGCCCTGGTGACCAACGTTCCTGGTGACCCCTGTTTAGCAGAGACCTGGTGCTGGAATAGAGTTCAAACCTGGAAGAAGAAGAAGGACTGGCACATCTGATGAGAAAGAGAAGACTCCAGTTCCCAGATAACATGAAGGTCCTGATGGTCTCCCCAAAGAAAAACCCTGAGAGACACCTGGTGTGAAAGGATGTACTGAGGGATGGGGCCAGTGAAGGTCCCACAGCCTTTCTTCACAACCATCCTGCAGGGTGGGAATAGGGAACCTTTTTGACCTCTGTGATTTATCTGTCAAGAAAGAATAGATGTCTGTCACGCTACCCCAAATTTAGCTTTGTGACTAAAGAAACTCTAAAACTCCACCTAAACCTGGAAAAATAGTCTAAAAAGAAGTCAAGGCTAAGGAGAAATGGAAGGAAGATTTGCATTGAAAGTGCTGGATGGGCCGAGGGGCTGATCCTGCCTTCCCTTCCCCTTTCAGGTGGCTCATGGGGTGAGAAATTTAAAGTTATGCACGCTGATTCCTTGCTTTTTCAGAACTAGAGTTTGCTTTCACTTCCCAGTGTTTTAGTAGATTGCTGGTTTGGTTTAGAGTTTGTGCTTTGGTTGCTTTGTGGTGTTCTTGCTGTGTTTGAAGTGTGTTTTTGTAGCCAGAGCCTCTCAGCAAGGCCTACGAGCTTTTCTGAGCTGGTCAGGGTTTGTCTTGATCAAGAGTGTTATTGGGTGAGCTGCTGCAGGGATTCCTTTGTAAAGGTGCTACCAGTTTGTGGGCAGTGGAATAAGTGGTGGGAGATTGTGCTGAGGGAGTTTCATTAAGTGCCATCACTAAAGCCTGGGGGACAAACGTGGTTCAGTCCCCCCTCTAGAATTGCTCTAAATTTCAACTGTTGGCACAATGCAAGGCTGAGATTGGATCCAGCAGCCCCCACAACCCCAGAGTAAGTTGGGAGCTCAGAGGGACCACCCCCCTTTCCCAACCCCCCAGTGCCCAAAGACCCCCATGGGACCGTCCATCCCTCCAGACCACCCCCCCTTTTCCACCCCTCTCCCTGTTCCTCCCACTTTTCCATGGTCCCCTCAATCCCCAGCCCCTCCCAGATCAGTTTTGGAGTCCCAACCCCCACTGTCTCCCCCCTCTCCCACCCCTTACACATCATTGCCCCAATCCCCACCCCCCTCATGCTCAGTTTGGGGCTCCCACCCTCCCCTTTTCCCCACTCTTCTGACCTCTCCCACCCCTTTTCCCTCATCTCCCAATCCTCAGTCCCCCTCCCCCTCCACTTTTGGGGGGTCCCACTCCTGTCCCATTCAGTATGAGGGTCCCACCACCCTTTTTCTCTCCACACCCGTTTTCCCACCCAGTCCCCCCAAAAAAGCAGTTAGGCGGAGTCCTGGGTGAGATTTGAGTTTTTTTGGGGGCTGCTTAAGGAGCTGTGGGCGTTTTAGGGGTTTCCCAGCACCTTTTGGGGTGTGTTGGGTGCTGTGTTGAAGGGCAGGTGCCCTCCCAAAGCCTCCCAAAATCAGGGCAGGGTTTGGGGGGTCCTGGCTGGGCCCGAGGCCACGGGGAGGGGCTGCGGCCGCCGGCGGCTCAGGAGCTCTGTGGGGAGAGAAAAGGGGGTGAGAGCGGGGTGGGGGGACAGGGGGGACACTGGGATACACCGAGACCTGGACTGGAGCCAGCGGGACCAGAACTGGGGCAACAGGGGTCATACTGGGAGCAACTGGGAGCATGTTGGAGGCAACTGGGATATACTGGGAGTGTCTGGGAGTGAGTGGAACCATAATAGGGGTGAATGGGAGCAACTGGAACCACGCTGGGGGCAACTGGGATCATCCTGGGAGCAGCTGGGCCCCTGCTGGGCTCATACTGGGATCACTCTGGGACTGACAGGGATCATCCTTGGAGTGACTGCCGTAACACTGGGAGTATGTGAGAGGCACTGCAACCATATTGGGAAGTACTGGGATCAAACTGGATTCACTTCTTGTGAAGATTCTTTACAGGCAGGAATTTTGGTAAAACCAGAGACGGTTCTTGCAGCTGTGAAGAGACTGATAGAAAGTGAGAAAGGACAGAAAACAGATCCACGAGACTGGGTCTAGGCCTTGGAGCAGTTGCAGAGGGCAGGAAACAGTGCCAGAAACACAGGGGGAAGAGAAGAACAGAGCAAGAAAGGTGCTGGTGCCTGGCCCCAGGGGTCGCTTCGTGACCTCCGAGGCAATTCCAGGGGAGCGTAGGGTGGGTGGAAACTGGGGTGGAACAGGGAGGTAATCGAGTCCAACCCTCAGCCCTGCCCAGGTCCATCCCCAAGAGTCACAGCCTGTGCCCCAGAGGATCATCCAAACTCTCCTGGAGCTCTGTCAGCCTTGGTGCTGTACCCACTGCCCTGGGGAGCCTGTTCAGTGCCAACCACCCTGGGGGGGAAGAACCTCTTTCTAACATCCAACCTGACCCTGGCCTGACACAACTCCAGACCATTCCCTGGGGGCTGTCCCTGGTCCCCCCAGAGCAGAACTCAGGGCCTGCCCCTCCTCTGCCCCTCCTGAGGAAGTTGGAACTGCCATGAGGTCTCCCCTCAGTCTCCTCTTGTGCAGCTGAACACCCCAAGTGCCCTGAGCTGCTCCTCCTAAGGCTTCCCCTGCAGAGCCTTCTCCATCCTGGTGGCCTCCTTTGGACACTCTCTACTGGCTCCATCTCTTCCTTCCATTGTGTCCCCCCCGAGTGCCCCACTATTGAGGTGAGGCCGCCCCAGGGCAGAGCAGAGCGGGACAATCCCCTCCCTGGCCTGGCCGGCCATGCTGGGCCTGATGCCCCCAGGACAGGGTTGTCCCTCCTGGCTGCCAGGGCACTGCTGACTCCTGGCCAAGTGGGCACCCCCCAGGACCCGCATGGCCCTTTGCCGGCACTGCCCACAGAGCACTGGCCCCCGGAGTGGCCAGCTGGGGACAGCTGCGTGCCACAGGAGCCCTGGCAGCCCTGGAGGAGCCCGAGATGTGGCAGGGCCTGAAGCAAAGCTTCCCCCGTGCTGGGGGGTGTCAGCAGCAAGGAGGTGCCGCTGTGCCGCTGTCCGGGCTGCGGGGGGGGATCCCCACACGGTCCCGGCGGGCAAAAGGTGCCCCAGAGCAGCCGAAAGGGCCCCCCCTGAGCGGCTGTGCTGGAAGGGGCTGCTCGGGCCGCTTGCAGCCGGTTGTGGGCAGGGGCGTTTCCATGGAAGTGCCAGGGCTGTGTGATGTGGGGCCTGCGGGTGCCCAGGGGCCACTGTGACCCTGCGGGGCCTCCTGGAACCGAGGGCACCTTGTGAACCTTTGGGCCCCGCCCTGGCCTGGGGTGTTTGAGGAGCCCCCCGGGTGGCCAGTCCAGCTGAGGGCCGGGGCAGGAGGAGAGGTCGCTGGTGGGCCGGCGCCGGGCTCCCCAGCCCTGGGCCGAGGCAGCCGCCTCCAGCCCAGGCCTCCTCCTGCCGCCGCCCTCAGCTGCAGCAGCGGCAGCCTCAGGGCAGCCGGGCCGGGCCTGGTCCCTGGGCGGGGAGGGGACAGGAGAGGCAGCACAGTCAGGGCAGGGCTGCCTTGAGTCAATCCTCTGCTGCTTTACAATCTACTCCAAATTCTTTGGATTTCTTTGGGGAACTTTGTTCAACTCAGCTCTGTGCTGCTCAGCGAGAGCACTTTCCATGACCGGGCAGGAATTCTCACCCTCCCCATTGCTCTCAGCCTGAACCCTGGACAGCTCTGAGGTCCCAAAGGGCTCCCTGTGCCCCAGTGCAGACTCGGGAGAGCTGCTCTGCCCACAAGTGACCTGCTGCTCAGCAAGCAGGTTCCCTGTGCTATTTGCACCTCTCTCTTGGTGGATGATCCACTTCAAAGATGCCTGAAAATAAAGTAGGTTTTTGCAAAATCAATTCCTCCCAACTCTATTTCCCTGTGCAGCTGAGCAGAGGGTGATGCAGAGGAGTGCTCAGGCTCTGCTGCCTGGAGCTGTCCCTGCCAGCAGCTGCTTCCCTGGGCCCAGGGCTGGGCCCTGGCAGTGCATCCAGAGCCCATCCCAGCCCTGGGTGCTCAGCTCTGCCCTGCAGAGCCCTCCCAGCACAGGGCACTCTGGTGCCCAGGGGCACCTCTGGCTGGGCAGGCTCTGATGGCAACATCAGAGCAACCCTGAGGAGGCTGGAAAAGCACCACTGCTGCTGCCTGTGAGGCCCAGGGGGCTGATTTCTGACACTCCCTGCACCATTGCCCTCAAAGAAGAACAGCTTTGGATTTTCCATGCTTCCTCCTGAATGGAGACATGAATTGATCTTTCCCATTGCCCATCCCTGGGAACCAGAAGCAGAACACTGGAAGTACAGGATCCTTCCCTTTCAGGATGCCCCTGCCTTGCTGCATTTCCTGAAAATTCCTCTTAGAAACCCCCAGCAGTCATTTGGAGCTGTGATCATTCCTGACATGTGCTGCACCGTCTCGACAGCAGAAGGGCCCTGCCCTGCCTTCCCCTGTCAACTGGGGTTTGCTCCTCGCCCACAGCCCTTCTCCCCCAGCCCTGGAGCAGCTCCCTGGGCCAGCTGAGAGCTGCCCCTGGCAGGCAGCAGAGTCCCTGCCCAGCACAGCACCCTGGGCTGCAGGACCCTGCTCTGCCCCACAGCCCTGGGCACCCCTGGTTGCACCCCCGGCTTCACAGCTCTGTCAAAGTGCTCCCCAACAGCCCCCTCCTCACCCATCCCATCAGCTGGGGCTGGGCCAGCTTTAGGAGGTGCCTCCAGGAGCTGCCCCTGCACTGCCCTGCAGCCCCAGACTGCCCGTGTGCAGCCCTGCCAAGATTCCTCCTGCAGGGAGCTCTCAGTTACCCTCCCAACCCTGAGCCCCTTGAAGCTCTGTGTGTGCCCTGCTGGTGTCCCTGAGCTGCCCTGGCAGTGCCCTCAGCCCTGCTGGGCTGTGCAGAGGAGCTGCTCCTGGGCAGAGCTGTCTCTCTGCAGCGCTGCCCGCTTGCCAGGAGCTCCCTGTGTGCCAGGAGCCCGGCCCAGCTCAGCAGCACAGACACAGCCCCAGGCACTGAATGACCCTCGGGGGTTGGGGATGAGTCCCTGAACATCAGACAGAGAGCAAGTTAAAGAAACCTCTGAAGAATTCCAAGTCAGATCCAAGTCCACAGTTTCTCCTGGCGTTAATGGGTCCCACTGAGGACCAGCACTCAGAAATTGTCCCCTGCTTCCAGTCAGAGCCGAAAACTGGAGGCAGTGATGACAGGTGGGGACAAGCAAAGTCCCGGGGTCTGTGATGCTGAATAAATCTGGCTTTGTTTTGTTCTTGCAAAGGGCCAAGGCCTGACCCCCAGCCCTGGGAAGGGAGATCCTGTGCCTGCCTCATTCCTCAGGGCTCTTGCTGGGGCTCTGGGATGTGGGGATGTGCAATGGCAAGGGCAGGAGCATTGGGCAGCACCTCTGTCTCAGCTGAATGAGACTGAAGTGTTTTGCTAAGGGGGATGAGTTATAGGGAAGACCAAGTTCCTCCCTGTAAGCCATTGTAAATCTGAAATTAAGAGACTCCAATTGAGGAAGTATGGAAAAAGGAAAAATAACAGCTCTTTATTAAATGATATCTGTGTATTGGCAGAACAACAAAAGAACACAAAACCAACCAAACAATGATCCTGTAGCCAAAAATGCCCTTCCAAAGGAAAGAGTTGGGAACTTTCTGCCTTTTGTCGCAATTCCAATCACAGCCAGCAGGGGGCGCTGTTTGGCCTGCCAATGGAGATTCCCCCAAAGCGAGGAGGGAAAAGGGGAAAAGGGGAGAAGGGGAAAAAGGGGCTCTTCCCACGAAACTCCCGCTGTCTGTGGCTGGTTGTGGCCGGGAATTCCCCCCTTTGGCCGATGAACACACGCCACTGCCAACACGAGAGCGGAGGAGGGAAAGGGCGACCTCCTCCCCAAAAGGTTCCTCTCTAGGGGGGTCAAACCTCTCCCATGAAGTCCGAGCAGGTCCGGGCTGGGGGCAGAACAGGGCGCAGGAAACGAAGGCAAACGGGAACCAGCAAACAGCCAGATGAGCAGGCCGAGAACAAAAGGACCTCGGAGCCTCTCCAACACACCCCTTGCCTGAGTTAAGGCCAAAGGGAAGGGCCTTGCCCTTTGCCCAGGAGAAAGCAAAAAACTCCACCCCCCCCAGAGCCTTCTGAGGGCTCCCAACCTGCAATGTGGGCTGGGCCAGTTCTTTTGTGGGTGTGAGTCACCCAAGGCAAAGCCCCCTCCCCCATTGAACATCTTTCTTTTCCAGTGGGGCAGGGGAAAGAAAAATTCCTGCTTGGTTTTTTAGAAGAAGTAAAGCTGTGACAGGGATCCCCTCCCCCCTGCCCTCACTGCCCCCCCCGTAACAGGGACTGAGGAGAACTGGGAAGCTTTCCTGGGAACACTGGGAGCAGCCAGCTGGGGTCAGAATAAAAGCAGGGCCGGGGGGGACACACGGCCCCCAAACTCAGCGTGGGGCTGGACTGGGGGGTCCCGGCTGGGCCCGAGGCCACGGGGAGGGGCTGCGGCCGCCGGCGGCTCAGGAGCTCTGTGGGGAGAGAAAAGGGGGTGAGAGCGGGGTGGGGGGGCAGGGCGGGCACAAAGGCTGTGGGTAAGGGGGGGGACAAAACCGCTGGGGACCCCCCTTTACCTTCTCCCGCAGGTAGAAGCCGAGCCCCAGCGCCAGGAAGACCAAGCCCAAGACGAAGCCCCCGACCCCCACCAGGATCTTGCTGCGGACGGTGTCCGGTGGCATCTCTGGGGGGAGCCGGGGGGGTCAGCACCCCCAAAACCTCCTCCCACGCACCCCCCGGCACCCCACAGAGCCCGGCCCGCTCTCCCCCAGCCCACCCAGGACTCCCTGAAACCTCCTGCCAGTCCCTTCCCAGCCTTTTGCGATCCCATCAAGCCCTTCCCAGCCCCTTTAGGACCCTCCAACCCCCCTCTTATCAGCCCCAGCACCCACCAAACTCCCTCCCAGTTGCTCCCAGTTCCTCCCTTTCTCCCCCGACCCCCCTGCCAGTGTGCCCCCGGGGCTGGGGGGGCCGGGCCGTACCCCAGTGCCGGCTGAGGGGGTGCTCCAGGCTGACGTGCTCCACCTGGCAGCTGTAGGTGACCCCGCGCCGGGGGGGGATTTCCAGCAGCACCAGCACCTGGCAGCTCCAGTCCCCGGTGGGGACCACGTCGGTGGCCACCACGTGCTCCGGCAGCTCCTGCCCATCCTGGAACCACCTCACCTGCACCGGCGCAGGGTAGAAATCCATCCCGGAGCAGAGCAGGCGGCCGGGGCCGGGCTGGGAACTCGACGGCACCAGCGAGATGGACACGCTGGGGGGCACTGGGAGGGACGGGGGAGACACTGGGCTGAGCTGGGGGGCACTGGGAGGGAGGGAAGAGGGCTTGTAGGACATTAGTAGGGATTGGGATGGGAGTGGGAGGGACTGGGATGGCAGTGGGAGGGACTGGGAATAGAGTGGGGGAGAAAGGGATTGGCTGGGGGGGCACTGGGGAGAGAGTTGGGAGATGTGGGAGTGAAGTGAGAACGACTGGGAATGGACTGAGAGGGTCTTGGAATGGACTGTGAGGGTCTGGGAGTGGAGTGAGAGGGACTGGGGTGGACTGGGAAGGAAGCGCTCGGGCCTTGGAGGCTGAGTCGTGGTGAGGGAAGTCTTTGGTTTGGGTCTGCCTGGCAACTGGAGCGTCATCAGAGAGACGCGCTGGGATTGGCTGAGGGGCGTGAGCTCGGTGGCCCCAGCGGGGTGGAGACGCGGGGGGGGCACTGGGAGAGACTGGGATGGACTGGGATGTATTGGGATGGACTGGAGTGCACTGGCAGAAACTGGGAGAAACTGGGAGAGACTGGAGTGGACTGGGAAGAACTGGGAGGGGGGCCAAAGGACATGGGGAATGGCAGAGGGAGGGCTGAGGGGTCTGTGGTGATTCCCAGGGAGGGTTTGAAGGGCTCCAGGGTCATTCCCAGGGCAGGGCCCGAGGGGACCCACTGTGACCCACACTCACCTCTCCACGGTGAACGGAGCATCAGCCTTGTAGTTGTACCGGCAGTACCTGTCCACCGCAGAGCGTTTGTACTCCAGCCATTCCCGTTTACTGTTGAAGTGCCTGGCCTGGATCTCCCCATGTGGGGTGTCCCCCACATAGACCCCCACATCGCTGTCGAAGTGCAGGAACTGTTCCCGGTTGTAGATGTGCCTCTCGACGAACCTCACCTGCTCGGTGCCGTTGATGAAGTGACACTCGTGGTTTGTCATCAGCTGGAACACCCCTGTGTGTGCAGGACACGGGTCAAGGGGTGCCCCGTTCCCCCCCGCCCCTCAGGCCCTATTCCACTCCAACAGAGTGGGAGCTCAGGGGGCCACCCCGGACCCCCCTTTCCCACCCCCCTCTGCCCCACGGACGCCCCAGCACCGGCTCTTGGCTGGGGGGAACCCCCCCATCAGCCCCCCGGGATGGACAGGGGGGTTGGGGACCCCCCCAATGTGGATCCGACCCCCCCAGAGCCCCAATGAACCGCTCCAGGGCTCAAGGGACACCCAGGGACCCCCATGGCACCCCTCTGCCTGCTCTCCCACACCCCCTTGCCCCCCTCTCCCACCCCTTTCCCACTGTCCCCACAATCCCCAGACCCCACCCCCCCTCACTTTGGGGCTCCCACCACCCTCCCACTCACTCTGGGCCTTCTGACCCCCCTCCCACTCACTTCTGGGGCTCCCAACCCCTCCTATCTCCTGCCTTTCCCCCCTTTCCCACCCGACCCCCCTTTCCCACCCCCCTGCTCACCCGACAGCTCCTCGCCCGCAGCCGGGGGGGCTCCCAGCACCACCAGCACCGCCAGCACGGCCCCAGCTCCCCGCACACGCTCCATGCCCAGCGCCGGACAGCTTCTGACAGCCCCAAACCAGCCGGGCGGCGCCGTTTTGGGGGGTTTGGGGCGCGCTGGGCTTGGCTGAGGGCGCAGTTGGGACCCTTTTTTCGAGGCGTCTTCCCGGCGACTGATGAGTCATCAGCGCGGCGCGCTGGGATTGGGCGCGGGCGGCGTGGGCGCTTTGGGATTGGCTGAGGGCCGTTGGGGGCCCCCGCGGCAGCCCCGGGGCTGGGGGGCTCGGGGGGGTCCGTGGGCTGCGGGGGAGGGGGGAGCTCAGGGCCCACCAAAAATGCCCAGTCAAAGCTCCCAAAGCTCAGGGAACCCCAAAACCGGCCACCCAGGGCTCCCACAGATCAGGGGAACCTCAAACAGAGGATCAAGTTGTCCCGGAGCTCAGAGTTGCCCCAAACAAGAGGGAGATGGGGGGCTGAGGATGCCCAATCCCCCTTTTCCCGGCATTTTTGGTTGTACTGGGTCTTAGTTAAACAAGATTACAAATTAGAAATTAAGAGACTTCAGGTGGAAGTGTGGAAAAGAAACAACTTTTTATTAATAAAATCTGAATAAACAACAAATGGTGCAACCAAAAACTTTGAGAAGAAACCAAACAAAGTCCCAAATCCGCAGGTGGGGGGGAGAAACTGTCCCGGCAGTTCAAAGCTCTCGCAGCCCCGTGTGCTCGCAGCCAGCAGTGAAGGAGTCCCTTTTCCCAGGGGCAGTCCCCAAAGCAGAACACCTCGCTCCCAGATGGGTCGGGCTCTCTCTCTCTCTCTCTCTCTCTCTGTCGTTCTCCACGAGGTGTCCCATGGGGAAAAAACTTCCTCTCAGGGAAAGAGAACAAGGTGGTCAAAACCAGCTCCCGCTCTGTCCGGTCTCGGACAAACCCCAAAAGCCCCCGAACAAAGGACCCCCCGCCCTCCCCGCGGCCACCGCGGTGTCCCCGAGAGCCGCCCTCCCCCCACTGCCCCTGCCCAGCGCCTGCGGCGCCGCTCCAACCCACCCCATCCCGGGAGACACAGATGGCAATGGGGGGGACACTGGGAAACAATTCCAACACCTCTTTTCAAACCTCTGACACCTGCTTCCCAGACATTCCCAAAGAAGGGGCTTCCCGTGGCCTCGAGCCAGGGACCAACCTTTGTATTGAACCAACTCCTGGAGAGACACGTTCCCATCCCTGTCCCCATTCCCATTCCTGGGGTTCCCATCCCTCTCCCCATTCCAATTCCTGGGGTTCCCATCCCTCTCCCCATTCCCACTTCCTGCTGTGCCAACCTGCTCCCAGTGTCCCCGTTCCTGTCCCCACTATCCCTATCCTGGTCTCCCATGTCCCCATTCCCATTCCTGGTTCCCGCAGAGGAACTGCCGGATGCCGGAGGAGGGAGCCAGGATTTATTGCCCAAAGCAGGAGATTTTCATACCCAAATTAAAGCCTCAGGAATAATTGTGTGTCGTGGGTCAGAAATTGTGTGAACAGTTTCTGTTGCATTTCTGTGATTTCTCCCCTGGCATGGCTGGGTGCAGGTAGTAAAAAATGCTGCACCACTAATATGGCTGCAGGCCTTGTGCCAAGATGCCAAGGAGGAGTTTTTGGGAGGTGAATAAAGTTTTCTCATCTCCTATGACCACCTGTTGTGGTCCAATTAGCAGTGGACAGCAGAGCATGTTTTCCTTATGTTACCAATGTAGTGTGAACAAGAAGCTGAGCATCATGAGCACTATATAATCTGTGTTTCTCCTAATAAATCCGACATTTGCCTGATCATATTGATCCTGGAGCAATCTGTCCATACCCTTCCATCAACAATTGGTGCCCAAACAGGGACTCCAAGTTCGTCAGTTCTTCGGGACGTGAGGCGAGCAGGAAGAGCCGAAGGAAGCAGCTGTTACAGGCAGCACTGCCCCAGTGCTGTGAAGAAGGCCGTGCATGGCAAAAATTCAAATCTCCCCCTGATCCGGTGAGTCAGCTGGTGGGAGCATGGGGGTCACACCTTCCAAAGACGAAGAAGTAGTGCAAAGGCTCCTACAATATATAGTCTCTCTAAGAGAGCCAAATTATGATAAAAAAACCCTTGAAGGGTTAATAGTTTGGGTGAGAGCTAAGAAGCTAATTCCGTCCACTCAAGCCGCCTTTGAGGTATCCATGTGGGATGCTATTAAGGAAGAGTTATGGGACGAGATTTCTAAGGGATCAAAGGACGCTAAAAAATACCCTCCGATTTGGCGTCTGATAGTTGAATCGCTGCAAGACTTAAGTACGGAACAGCGAAAACTTATAATTGCTCAAGGAACTTTGTCGGGAGTTAGTGAGACTGCGGCGTGCCTCCGAGCCGATAGGTCTGTTAGCGGGGAGGTCCTAGTGCCTGCAGAGACTGTAAGAAATGCAGGAGCAGCGGAGAGCGACGCTGGCACTCTGCCAGTGCCACCGCCCTTCACTGCGCCTACTCTGCCAGCACTACCATCTTCCATTGAGCCTGCGCAGCCAGCAGCCCCTCCTTCAGCCGCGCCTGCTGTGGGCACGGAGTCATCAACTGCTTCTGAGCGTGCGTCGCCCGGAACAGAGCTGCCGGGAGCCTCCGCGCCGCTAGGTGTCGCTGCACCGCTGCCGCCTGGAAGCACCATGTCGCCTGAAGTTACGTCATCAAGAGCCGACGCCTCTGAACCAGGAAGAGACCCTCAGAAACTTGTTACTATAACAACGAGATCTATTTTGAAAAAAGCTGCTGCTACACCGATTGAAGCTGCCGCGGGAGAAATTGCCAGCTTCGTACCAACACTCCAGCAAAGGAAGAAAGAAACACTCTATCAAGACAACGTGGAACAGCGATCTTCCCTGCTCCCGTCTGCCAACTCACCCTCTGAGAAGGAGAGCCCGGAAGATAAAAGCGACAAGATTACTATGCTTGCAACAAAAGATCAAGTGGACAATTCGTTACGCTGTTTCGAAGAGCTTAAGTCTCATTTCACAGAGAGACAGTTCGTGCCGCAAAATCCAGGTTTTTCCCAGGTTGCAGCTTTGCCAGCAGCGCCGGCATTGCCCCCTCCAAACCCCTCTCCTGGGATGCCCAGGGTGGAAACTTCTGGTTTGGGGGTTCCAGCCTTGCCAGGTGGAGGGAGGAGGAAAGGGGGGGTGAGAGTTAGTCCAGCACAGAATTGGAGAAACATTCTACAGGCTGCTGCCTCTGAAGGGGATTTTAAGCTCTTAGAATCTAGTGCCTTTCCTGTATTTATAGATAATGCAGGAAATAATTCCTGGGAAGCTATAAATTGGAAGCTCATAAAAGAGGCAATGGCAGCTATTTCACAATATGGTTTAAAAAGCAGTTATTCACAATCAATAATACAACATCTTTTTTTCTGCGCATCTGCTAACACCATATGATATTCATATAATTGTATCTATGTTACTTTCCCCTCCCCAGCAGCTGGAATTTTTCATCGAATGGAGTACCAGTTGTGCTACAGTGGTTGCACAGCCTAGGCAGAAAGGACACCCTCTCTTTGGTGTTTCTATTGACATGCTCATGGGTTTTGGTCAGTACAACAGTGCATATTTGCAAAATCAGTTTCCAGATGAGGTATTAAAAACTAGTCAGGCTTTAGCTTATAAGTCATTGCTTATCATAAGAGATGCAAAGTCAAGACTCCCATGTATTTCAATTAAGCAGGGACCCACAGAACCGTACGATCAATTTGTAGATTGTTTAAATGAGTCAATAAATTCAGATCCAGACATAGATAATAACATGAAAGCAAAATTCTTAAACATGCTGGCCTACAATAATGCTAATGAAAATACAAGACAGGTTTTGGGTACACTACCTAGGAGTGCTACTACAGCCCAGTTTTTAGAAGCTGCTGAAAACATGGTCCAACAAGACAAAGCAACCTATTCAGCTGATGCTACAACTGCAGCTATAAAACCCCTTTTGTCTGTAGAGACTGACACTTCTTCAGATTCAGACATAAGTTCTGATGATGATGAAAAAAGAAGTTAATGCTGAAGTTTAGAACAAGTCAGCAACATTCCCAGAATTTTTTTTTTTCGGAATTATTGAATAATAGAATTAGTATACTGGAGTTTGTTGTAGAATACAGCTGTTATAGGTTTAGACTTATTAGCACGAGAGTATTTAGTGAAGACATTAGTGATTTAAGATTTTTTCACACACTTTTGCACAAAGAAAAAGGGGGAAAAGAAGGATATCAGTTCTTTTCTATTGATTTGCAAAAGTGTTTCATATGTTTTAAGTTTTTTGTCCACAGGTGTTCTCTGATTATCTGCACATGGATGAGGCTCTGGAAAGAAGCTGGTTCTTCAAAACAGAGCTTCAAAACAACATCAGTGTTGTTGCTGTTGCAGGTGACAGTGAATTGCCAAGAGGGCACAGTGTTTAGTCTTATAGAGAGCGCAATTTTTAGGTATTATGAGCACAATTTTTTGAAGAAGTACATAATTATAGAGGTTTAGAATTTAAGAAGGTGTGTTGTGTGAACTTTAGATTATTCACTATATATTAGTAAAAGAAAGTTTATCTATTTGGTTAGGAAACTTTAACATCATAAGGTACTGGAGAATTGTAACTTTTTAGCTCATAAAACACACATATGGAATTCAAAAGTATGATTGTGCGGATGTTGACAGTGGCCACTGTGAGAGTTTGTATGTGTGTATGTGTGTGTGAATGCCTGATGATTAATGTGTTTTGATCCAACAACTACAAAACATCTCTAAATAAACACAAAAGACACATAACAAAAATAAATAAAGTTCCATTTCCAGAAGTGTTTTATACTGAATAAAGATGTTCAAGAAGAAATCCTATATTTAGAAAAGCACTTTTAAGAAAATTTAAGAGCACAAACCTTGAAATTAAGTTTGTTAATGTATTATTATTGTTATATGTAATCTTGTTTATTGATATGTTATTGGTACATTAAGGAGTATTACAGAAATGCAAATCAAATTGTTCAAAAACAGAAAAGGGGATTTGTTACAGGATGAAAATTGTGTGAACAATTTTCTTTACATTTCTGTGATTTCTCCCCTGGCATGGCTGGGTGCAGGTAGTAAAAAATGCTGCACCACTAATATGGCTGCAGGCCTTGTGCCAAGATACCAGGGAGGAGTTTTTGGCAGGTGAACAAAGTTTTCTCATCTCCTATGACCACCTGTTGTGGTCCAATTAGCAGGGGACAGCAGAGCATGTTTTCCTTATGTAACCAATGTAGTGTGAACAAGAAGCTGAGCGTCATGAGCACTATATAATCTGTGTTTCTCCTAATAAATCCGACATTTGCCTGATCATATTGATCCTGGAGCAATCTGTCCATACCCTTCCATCAACACCCAGGTGTGTTTGTGTTACCAGGTGTGTGTGTGACTCCCCAGGTGTGTGTCTGTGACCCCCCAGGTGTGTGTGTGTGACCCCCCAGGTGTGTGTCTGTGACCCCCAGGTGTGTGTGTGTGACCCACCCCCAGGTGTGTGTGTGTGACTCCCCAGGTGTGTGTGTGACCCCCAGGTGTGTGTGTGACCCCCTAGGTGTGTGTGTGTGACCCCCCAGGTGTGTGTGTGTGACCCCCTAGGTGAGTGTGTGACCGGCCCCATTGCTTTGTGTGTGACCCCCACCAGGTGTGTGTGGGTGACCCCAGGTTGTGTGTGTGTGAGCCCTCCCAGGTTGTGTTGTGAGACCCCCGGTGTGTGTGTGTGGAACCCCCCAGGTGTGGTGTGGGACCCCCAGGTGTGGGTGTGTGACCCACCCCGCCCAGTTGGTGGGTGTGTGACCCCCAGGTGTGTGTGTGACCCCCAGGTGTGTGTGTGACCCCCAGGTGTGTGTGTGTGACCCCCCAGGTGTGTGTGTGACCCCCAGGTGTGTCCCCCCCCAGGTGACCCCCCCTGTCCCCCCCAGGTTCGAGTCCCTCCGGGCCCGTTTGGCGGCGGCGGCGCTGTGGCTGCTGAGCCGCTGGGGGGCGCTGCCGCACGGGGAGCAGCTGCAGAGAGTCCTCCGGGCCTGAGGGGGGCGCTGCAGGAACCCGAAACCGCCCCAAATTACCCCAAAAATTCACCCCAAAAATAAATCCTGAGTGGAACAGCTGCAGAGACTCCCCCGGGCCTGAGGGGAGCGCCGGAGAATCCCAAAGCCGCCCCAAATAACCCCAAAAATTCACCCCAAAAATTCACCCAAAAATAAACCGTGAGTGTTGCAACTGCAGAGAGTCCTCCGGGCCTGAGGGGGGCGCTGCAGGAACCCGAAACCGCCCCAAATTACCCCAAAAATTCAGCCAAAAATAACCCCCGAGTGGAGCAGCTGCAGAGAGTCCTCCGGGCCTGAGGAGGGCGCTGCAGGAACCCAAAACCACCCCAAATTACCCCAAAAATTCACCCCAAAAATACACCCAAAAATAAACACCGAATGGAGCAGTTGCAGAGACTCCCCCGGGCCTGAGGAGGCCCCAGAGACACTCGAAAACCCCCAGAATTGCCCCAAACCCACCAGGCTGCTGCTCCAGGGGTGTGCCAGGAACACCCCTGAACACCCCAAAAACGGAGCAAAGCCCCCCCAAACCCCTTCCAAAACCCCACAAGTGCCGCCCCCAGAGTACCAATGAACCCCCCGTGACCCACGGACACCCCGGGAACGGCCGTGGGGGTTTGGGTTTTATTACAAATGTGCACTTTGGGGGGATTTTGGGGTGGGAGTGGGGGGGAATTGGGGGTCCCGAAGCCCCTCAGAAGTGGGCCGTGACTCGGTCGATCTCCAGGAGGTCGTCCAGGATCTCTGGGGCGGGAGGGGGGGTCAGGGATCATCACCTGCCCCAGCCCACCCCAAATCCCAGTCCTACACTTGCTTCCCAAACCTGTCCGACCCGAAACCTGTCCGACCCCAAACCTGTCCGACCCCAAACCTGTCCCACCCCAAACCTGTCCGACCC
>NW_024105034.1:72086-119209 GCF_003945595.2 Pipra filicauda | reverse complement strand
TGTGTGTGTGTGTGTGTGAGCTTAAAAAACGCAACAAGAGCTACCTCAAATGCATTATCCTGACAAACTAGGAGAAATGTTTTAGTAACTGACCTTTGCTTAATTTCATAAATTCTGTTTGTCCTTCTTCTTGAATTAATGACTAATCTCTATTTTCTTTACTTTGGTACCTCAAATCACAGCTGGAAAGTTACGCCGGCAAATTTCCACGGGTTGTTAAATTGCTTATGGTTTAAAAGTTCATTGTCGTTGAAAGTTTTGCTATTCAAGGTTGCATATCAAAGTTTGTTTGGTTGTTGCAATTAAATAAAGTAAGTAAAAATCCAGTTATGGAAAGGTCAAAAACAATCTAGTAACGTCAAAATTAAAAAGAATAAGATTGTCATTTTACATATATCCCTTGATGTACTTTTATGTATCTTAACATCGTTGTTTACTTCTTTTTATACATTCAAGATAGATTCATAAAGGTGTTTCCAGATTCGCTTTTTTTTAGTCAACAAAAAAAGGGGAGATGTTGGAGGTGGACAAATGAAGGAAATATCGCCTCTCAAGAAGGACTACGCTATGGAAGCAAAGAGGGACTTTTATGAACTGTTGCAGAGTGTGTTTTGTGTTTAGTATTGTGTTTTCTTTATTGTAATATTCCCCTCATTGTTATACCCTACTTTTCCAGCACTTTCCCTCATGGCCCTAAACCACGTCCTCTTATTGGTTAATTTTTGGTGCAGTGCCATGTATATTTATGTTTCTCCTTATATGGTGCTTGTTTGAATGCTCCGCTTTAACTCCCCCCTTTGTTCCGGCACCTTCCCTGCCCCGCACTAGAAAAGGTGGGAGCCGTGTTGTGTTGATGCATTCCAGTAAAACCTTTTCACCTGGATGCCAGAAGCGTGTCTGCCTGCTTCCTTCGGAGCTAACCGCGTCAGGCAGGCAAGATAAGGCAAAGGAAGGGAGGGCTTCTTTGGGGAGCTGTGACCAAATCCCATCCAGGGACAGAGCTGGACTTGGAGCCTTGTTGGGGATGGGGTCCCTTGGGGTCCCTCCGTGGTGGGGCAGCTGTGCAGAGTGGGACCCAGGGGATGCGGGTGGCCCCAGGTGTGACAAAGGGAGGGTCAGGGCAGGGGATCTTCCCCTCTCTGCTCTGCTCTGGGGTTGGAGACTAGACCCGTTACGGGCCTACAGTGCTGGGAAATGGGGTGGGCTGGATCTGGGAACTGCCACACCCGAGCAATTCCCCAAGCCTAACCCTTGTCTTCGGGTGCCCAACGTTCCCCAGTGTTCCCCAGTGCCTCCAGTGACTGGAGATCCCAGTCATGTGGGGGTTCCCACTGTCCATGTCCCCCATTGTTCTCCCACCTAAAGAGGTGGGATTTTCCCAAATCACGTTCAGTGGCAGCCGCCTTCTTTCCCCACGAGGCTTGAGTGGGAGCAGGGACAACTGTGGACAGAGATGCTGGTCTGGGGCTGGGGTGCGCTCTGGGGCGTTTCAGAGGGAGAGCTCTGCGACGGGAGGGGCACCAGGACATGGGGCAATCTGGCTTTGGGGGCTCTTGGGGGATGGTTTGTGTCAGGATGAGGGGTTGGCCCCACAGGGTATCCAGCTGCTTTCAGCTCCCTGCTCGCCCCCCTTGGCACTCCCGGGTGCCTGGGCCCTTCCAGGTGACAGATGCCGGGGAAGGTGACTGGATCCATGCTGGGGACGGGATGGACTCTGTGCCAGGGCTGCCACGACTGGAATGTTGTCATGGAGGGCCCCACACTGCTCGGGAGAGACAGAGCAGGAAGGGGCCATGGTAGAATCTTCCCCAAAAAATGACCAGAAATTCACACAAATCTCCCCAAAAAATGACCAGAAACTCAAACAAATCTCCCCCAAAAATGACCAGAAAATGACCCAAAATTTCCCCAAAAAATGACCCAGAACTCACCCAAATCTCCCCCAAAAAATGACCAGAAATTCACACAAATCTGCCCAAAAAATGACCAGAAACTCAAATCTCCCCCAAAAATGACCAGAAAATGACCCAAATCTCCCCAAAAAAATGGCCCAGAACTCACCCAAATCTCCCCAAAAAATGACCAGAAAATGACCCAAAATTTCCCCAAAAAATGACCCAGAACTCACCCAAATCTCCCCCAAAAAATGACCAGAAATTCACACAAATCTCCCCAAAAAATGACCAGAAACTCAAATCTCCCCCAAAAATGACCAGAAAATGACCCAAATCTCCCCAAAAAAATGGCCCAGAACTCACCCAAATCTCCCCAAAAAATGACCAGAAACTGACCCAAAATTTCCCCAAAAAATGACACCAAGACCAAATCACCAAATCACCTCAAAAACTGACTGAAAAAAATGACCCAAAACTCACCCAAATCTCTCCAAAAAATGACCCAAAAACTCACCCAAATCTTTCCAATGACCAGAAAATGACCCAAAATCTCCCCAAAAAATGACCAGAAACTCAAACACATCTCCCCAAAAAATGACCCAAAACTGACACAGATCTCCCCCAAAAAATGGCCAGAAACTGACACAAATCTCCCCAAAAAATGACACAACGCTGACCCAAATCTCCCCCAAAAATGACCCAAAACTGACACAAATCTCCCCAAAAAATGACCAGAAACTCACCCAAAATTACCCCAAAAAATGACCCAGAACTCACCCAAATCTCCCCAAAATATGACCCAAAACACACCCAAATCACCCCCAAAAATGACCAGAAACGGACTCAAATCTCCCCAAAAAATGACCCAAAAACTGATCCAGTTCACCCCAAAAATTGATCCAGAACTGACACAAAACTGGCCCAAATCACCCCAAAAACTAACTCCAAATTGGCCCAAAATCTGACCCAAAAAATGCAAAAAAAAACCAAAACAAAAACAAAAACTGACCCAAACTGACACAAAATCACCCCCAAAAATGACCAGAAACTGACCCCAAAACCCCAAAAAACTGACACCAAGACTTACTCAAATCACCTCAAAAACTGACTCAAAACTGACCCAAATCTCCACAAAAAATTATCAGAAATTGACCCAAAATCTCCCCAAAAAATGACCCAGAACTCACCCAAATCTCCCCAAAAAATGACCCAAAACTCACACAAATCTCCCCAAAAAATGACAAGAAACGGACCCAAATCACCCCAAAAAAGGACCCAAAAACTGACCCAAATCTCTCCAAACAATGACCAGAAAATGACTCAAAATCTCCTCAAAAAATGATCCGAAAATGACCCACAATCTCCAAAAAATGACCCAAAACTGACACAAATCTACCCAAAAAATGACCAGAAACTGACTCAAATCTCCCCAAAAAATGACCCAAAAACTGATCCAATTCACCCCAAAAATTGATCCAGAACTGACACAAAACTGGCCCAAATCACCCCAAAAACTAACTCCAAATGGGCCCAAAATCTGACCAAAAAAATGCAACAACCCCCCCCCCCCAAAACTGACCCAAAATCACCCCCCAAAATGACCAGAAACTGACCCCAAAACCCCAAAAAACCGACACCAAGACTTACTCAAATCACCTCAAAAACTGACCCAAAACTGACCCAAATCTCCCCCAAAAATGACCCAAAAACTGACCTAAATCTCCCCCAAAAATGACCCAAAACTCACCCAAATCTCCCCAAAAAATGACCCAAAACTTTATTTCTTTTATTAGGAACAAATTCCTTCTTTTGCTCCCTTCTGGCCCCGCCCACGTGCCCCTATTTCATCTCTCTTTGCTTTCTTGGTTCTGGGCAGCGACTCCTCTGCCTCTTGCTGGGGCGGCAGCAGCTCCTCTCACGGCCATTAGAGGGACCCCAGAGCCATCATAGGGACCCCAGAGCCCCTATAGAGACCCCAGAGCCCCTATAGAGACCCCAGAGCCATCATAGGGACCACAGAGCCATCATAGGGACCCCAGAGCCCCTATAGGGACCCCAGAGTCCCTATAGGGACCCCAGAGCCACTATAGAGACCCCAGAGCCATCATAGGGACCCCAGAGCCATCATAGGGACCCCAGAGCCATCATAGGGACCCCAGAGCCATCATAGGGACCCCAGAGCCACTATAGAGACCCCAGAGCCATCATAGGGACCCCAGAGCCATCATAGGGACCCCAGAGCCATCATAGAGACCCCAGAGCCATCATAGAGACCCCAGAGCCATCATAGGGACCCCAGAGCCCCTATAGAGACCCCAGAGCCATCATAGGGACCCCAGAGCCATCATAGGGACCCCAGAGCCCCTATAGGGACCCCAGAGTCCCTATAGAGACCCCAGAGCCATCATAGGGACCCCAGAGCCACTATAGAGACCTCCGAGCCATTACAGGGACCCCAGAGCCATCATAGGGACCCCAGAGCCCCTATAGAGACCTCCGAGCCATTACAGGGACCCCAGAGCCATCATAGGGACCCCAGAGCCCCTACAGAGACCCCATTGCCATCATAGGGACCCCAGAGCCACTATAGAGACCCCAGAGCCATCATAGGAACCCCAGACCCCTATAGAGACCCCAGAGCCATCATAGGGACCCCAGAGTCCCTATAGGGACCCCAGAGCCATTACAGGGACCCCGGAGCCCCTACAGAGACCCCAGAGCCCCTACAGAGACCCCAGGCCCCTCCAGAGCCCCTTGCTGGGTCCCAGCAGCTCTTCTCCCCCCCAAACCCCCCTTTCTGGCTGCAGCTGCTTCTCTTCTCTGGCTCCCCCTTCCTTCCCCAGGGAGGTTTGCCCTGTTCTTTGGCCAGGCTCCAGCTGCAGCTCAAGGGCAAAGCTGCAACTACAATTCCCCTTTTGGGTTTTCACTGGAAAAACAAAGGCTTGGGCCAAACTCTGCCCAGGCACTCGCTGAACACGAGACATCAAACAGGGCACACAGAATAAAATGCACCAAACTCTAAATCCTGTTACAATGACTGTCCACCCCAACCTAGCACTGACATTAAAAACATCCAACCAATCACAAAGACCTCCAACCATCCCTTAGATAGAGAAAAGCACACCAGGAACGAATGCAAAAAGAAAAATTCCAAACAATGCTCAATTAAATAACCATGGACTGATAGAAAACATGGTTAGTGAACTTAAACCACTTCACTTCTTCCCATTATTCTCTATCAGAAATTAACCTTATTTAAGTTCTCCTTTTAACATTTCATTAAAACTGACTGAAGGCTGGGGGGGATCTGGGAGCCAAATCCCAAGGGATCCAGCCCAGCTCTGCACACACACACCCATTTCCAGCTGGTCACAGCTCCCGGGGGCCACCACCACTCACCACATTTGCACCCAAACACCCCTCTGAGCTCATGGCACTGGGTTTGAGGGACTAAGAAATGATCAGGCTGGTGCTTTGCCCTCAGAGGAGTAAGATCCAATGATGCATTTCTATTTTCATGACAATATAACCTGTAAAACACAAACATATTTCTGCTTCATGTGCAATTTAAAATTCAAAGACACAGAAACACTCCTCTAGTTCAAAGGGAAATACACACTCCTATCTCTAAAGCCAAACACACATTTCCCCGTGCTAATGGGCTTTGGACTTCAAAGAGAACCTGCCAGTAGTCCCTGCAAAAACTTCAAGAACTGTCAAAATACAAAACCTCTCCTTCTCCCCCCCGTTTGTGCTGCAGCTGAAACCAATTTGGGCTATTTAGGTAAACAACTTCCAAAACCAGTTCGTAAGGTTATCTCCTGAACTTGGCTTTCCTCACTCCCCCCCTTTGTTTAGGAGTTTATTCACAGGAAAATCATCTCTTTCTAAATGTGTAGCATTCCAAATTTCACTTGAAACAACTGTAAGAATGTCTTCAAAACACAGTTGGCACTTCAAAGGTGTATAAAATTTAAGACAAATAGCAAATAAAATAAGTACTTAGTGATACCAAAACCACACTGAGCTTAGGATGTTCTCAAAAACCAGAGTCCACTTCCAAGTGAAGCTGTTGCTACTCCCCTCCCTGGGCACTGTTCAAGGAAAGCCCAGCACAGGAAACAAGAAGTACCACAGGCTCCTTTTTAAACATCAAAGCTGCCAGGACAGTCCCTGGAAATGGAATTCAGTAACAGCTTTTAGGCACTCTCAGATTCACATTTATTGCAATAGTTCATGACTTTCTTTCTTAAATCATATCTCAGGATTTCCCTGAATTATCACAGTGGAGGAAACAAACCTTCTCCTAACAGGAGCCAACCAAGCCAATGGAGAAGCAAAGCTGACAGTGTGAGCCCACCAGAGCTCTCAGCTGCTCCGGGTCACCTGCCTGGGCACTGCAGATTTGGGAGCTCAGAGCTGGCTCTCCCTGCCAGGGCCGTGGCTGGAGGGGGAGCAGATAAAGGGCAGGAACACCTTTGGCCTAAGCTGCTGCTCTCTTGAACTTCAGCAGGTGCTGGGGACCAGGGCAGAGTCAGAGGGGAGGAGAGCAGCTCACTTCCCAACTGAGAAAGGACAAGGACAGGAGACACTGGGAACCTGTACAGACACTGCTCCCAGCTGGGCAAATAAAGCTGGCAGCACCCTGGCATCCAAAATTGGGAGTTTCACTCCAGGGGAATAAAAAAATGGACAGTTTATTTAGAGAAGTTTCAGTGCAGAGATTTCACTTTCAGGAATGGCAAAAGAAAGTCTTTCTGGCCCTTCCTGAAAAGCCCCAAGCCAAGTCCTTGGGACTGCAGTACCCCTGTGCCAACGTGTGCCCAGCCAGAACAGCCCCTGGGAGCTGTGCCCACTGCTGACAAACCCACTGCCCACGGGCACTCCTGCCTGGACAAGGGCAGGGCCAAAGCCAGCTCTGGCCTTGAGGCAGAGGAGCACAAAGGATGGCACACTGGGGAGGAAGCAGGGCTGGCACACACAGAACCTTCCCAGAACATTTCGGGGGAATGAATTCCTGTGCTCACTGCTGATTATTGAAAAGGTCCTGCTCTGCAAACTGGGCTTGCAGAACAGTTTCATCCCTTGTGGGTCATGAACAGGATCAGTTCTGGGCTCAGTCCCAAGGACCCAGGTTTGGTTCCAAATGTCACTCGGTCCCCCTGGGACAAGAACAGTGGCACACATGGACTCAACAGCCCTGCACAAGGCCAGGAGTGGGGGGGAAATATCCTTGAGAGCACTGCTGCATTTCAAAAAGAAGTCAGTCACATCAAGTTAGTAACAAATAAAAAAGAGAAGCCAAAATAAATAACTGTAGACAGGGTACTAAGCACCTTGAGAATACCAATAAGAAAAAATAAGAATAAAGGCATCTGTTTGAAGTACAAAAGAGTTTGGGAGACACCATTTGTTTGCCATGAAGCCTTTTTGTCAATTATTTTGTTGGCTCTTCTATAGTTAGAATCCAAACCTTACCCTCCCACAAAAAGCAGAAAACCTCTTCAGAGAGTTAGGAGACGGAGTCAGTTTGGATTAATGGGCAGAATATCTCTGGAGACAAAATAAAGCAGAGAAAATAACCCCATCCTCAACAGCAGAGCTGCCTCCCCACTGCCTGCCCCTGGACACTTGCTCTGGGGGTGACCAAGTCTGAAGTCTCCTGCCTAGTCCTGGGCAATACTTCCTGGGGACCACAGCACCTCTGAGTTCCTAAAAATATCACAGGTTGGGCAAGTGCTTGGATTTGGTCTGGATTAACTCCCCCCTTCCTTTCCATGTGCTGCACTACTCATTCTAATGGTGCTTGTACTCCCTGAACCATTCCCTCACCCATCCAACCATCCCTTGTGCCCTCTCTGACAAGGACAGTGGCTCCAGGTGTTCTGCCACGCTCCCAGGGCACAGGGGGGGACTGTGGAGCCACCCTCGAGGGGGGAAACGTGCCCTGCCTGCCCTGCCCAGGGAAAGGGAACTGCCCCCAGTGTTCCCCAGCACAAGGCCCCCTTGGAAATATCCACTGCAATGGGACACTCAGGGACAGCAACAAGCACTGCACGAGGTTGCTCTGGCACAGGACCAGTTTTAGCCTCAGCTTTTCTCTGGACCACTTCACTTGGTTTGCCACCTCATCCTGCAGTCAGAACTTGCTGTCCTTGCAACCTTTCAGGGTGCCCATAAATCACAGAGGCCTCTGCTCCAGCACCCACGAGGGCCTGATCCATCTGACAGGATCCATTTTCCAAGGAATTCAAAGCTCCACCTGAGGACCAGGGTCTTTTCTCACCCATCCCTGTGCTGGAGCTTGGCCTCCATCTCACTCTGCTTTCAGTTCCCTCCATGGTTGAACACTGGCAGCCCTGGCCCTGGGTGGAGCTGGGCATCCTGATCCCATCCCTCCTGGCCCCGGAACCGCTGGCTCAGCAATGGGGGGCCCTCCCTTGCCAAGGGCACGGTCCCGTCGGGGCTCACGGGGGGAGCAGGAGGTCGAAGGGCTCCAGCCCTGCTGCTACAACCTTCCAGCACTACAGCCAACAGAGGAGCCTCTCCAGCCCTGCCTCCCAAGGCATCCTGAACAAACCCAGCCCAGCTCCACAGGACAAACTGCTCCTTGTCTGCCCAGTCCAGTCTAACCCCAGAGGCTCCCAGGTCATGCAGGACAACTGCCCAGGGGATCAGAGACTCCAGTCCATCTCTTCCTAGCACAGGTTTGGGTGAGTTTGGCAAATAGAAACTGAGGAATTACCCAATATTTTCCCAGTTTAACCCCTGTCACACCAATCACCTTAACAGTGCCAGTCCTTCATTCTCCCTCTCTTGGGTTAAGGACTGAGGAAGTTGGACCTGTGTCTCAGGTGCAAACCAAATGCTGGGGACTGGAACACACACCTGGCACTCCTGCAGCTCTCACAGTCACATTCCAGAGAAAACAGCCAATTGGACCCTCACTGCTCATTTCTTAATCCCAATCCCACACTTCTTTGGCACTTGGAGCACCACTTTTATCACCCAATTCCAGCCCATTAGAGAGCTCCATGTCTAGCAGGGACAGGGACCCCTGGGATACTCTCAGCAATGCCTGAATCCATGGCAGGGACCTTGCTTTGAGCTCCCCAGGGCCGGGCACCCCGAGGATCTCCCCGAAGAATCCTTTCGGTGCGCGCTGGAGTCCTCGGGGTGCCCCAACCCGGGGGGCACCCACAGCACTGTCCCTCCAGGGGGGCCAAGTTGGTCCTAAACTGCAGGGGGATCTTGCCTGTGTCCCAGACTGGTCCGGGGATCTGAGGCCCTTCCCGAGAAAATCTCGGTGCCGGCGTGAAGGGCCAGAGATCCCTTGGAGCCACGGGAGAGCAGGCACAGAGTCCCTCCTGGGGGGCAATTCTGCTGCCTGAAATCAGCTCTTCAGAGAAACCTCTAAGACTCAGCTGGTGAGTTTTAGAAGCCACGCATTCCTACACACTGTGAGATATTTTAAGGCTTTACTGACTGAAAAGCATAAAGCTTTTATCATGGACACCTGACCTCCCACAGACAGCTCCTTTCCCCTTTCAGTACAAAATTAGTTTCATGGAATCACTCAATAGGAAGTGCCCAGGAACCCCAGATTGTTCTTTCCAGAAGAGAAAATAAACAGAGGGAAGGAGCTTTGCACAAGTGTAACAGACTCCAGAACAGACCTGACTTTAGTTTTACCCTTTGTGTTCAAATATTCCATAGAAAAGCTCCAGCAGGAGAGCTGGCACATTCCCAAGAGTATCCTGAAAGTCCCTCTCACAAGAGCTGTAGGAAAATCGCAGTTGTGCCAGTCCCTTGTGCCTGCAGATGCCTGGGGATCCTCTCCATCCACCTCGTGCTCTCCCAACAGCAGAAAGGGTGCTGAGACAGGAGGAAGGAAACCTTTAGCATAAAGCTGGGAAGGAATCTAAAGCTTCCTTTCCTGGGAGCTTTGTGAAGTCTGCAGACGAGAAAGAAAAAATTTGCATCTCCTTTGGTACAGGTGTCAACAGAGGCTGAGACTTTTTGCCTTTTTCAGACAACTGTGCCCTTTTTGGCTCCCTGGCAGCTCCAGTGGCACCAGAACCCCCTTCCTGCACACCCATGGCTGTCACACACAGGCACCCACACACCTTTGCTCCAGCCCACACGGGGCCAACATTTCCTCACCCTGCACATCCCAAGGGCAGTATTTTTGCTACAGAGCACAGCAACCCCCCTGTCCTTGCAAACTGCCTCCCTGCAAAACAGGAATCATTTTTCCTGGACACTTCCCCCACAGTCAAGGTCTTTTCAAACTGCTGCCGTGCCACCAAACCAGGGTCCCTCCCCGCTTCTGCCTGTCCTTGCATTTAAAGGCACGGGCACATTCTACCTTCCAACAGCAAACCCAGCTCCTCCCTGGCAGTATAAGCCCTGCTCTTACCTGGACAGACTCCCGGGCTCGGCACAGCTGTGGCTCATGGAGCAGCTTCCCAAGGCCCTTCTCTCTCCCCGCAGGAAGCACAACTCGCCTCCGCACCAGGGGAAACCACGAGCCAGGCTGCAAATGGACACAGAACGAGCAAAAGGCATTAACGCAGCACAAAAAAAAACAAGTTAAAGCAGTCTTTGCCTCATAACCCTGCACGGGGAAAGGGTTTGGGATCCCAAAGCAAAACCTGAGACACCCAGAGAGCACCAGCCCCGCAGCCCTGCCACGGCTCCCCCCAGGGTTACCCGGCAGGTAACGGGCTTATCCGGCCCCCGCTGCCCAGCACAAGGCGCCCCTAAACGCCCCCCGGCTCCCCCGGTCACAAACCCAGCGGCCAAGGCGCTCTCCCCTCCGCAGCCCGGGCAGCAGCGGGGCCGCACCCTCAGCCCTCACACACAACCGCCCGCACCCGCCCCGCCGGCCCTTTATACCGCGGGCCGGCAGCGCTGCCCAATCAGCGCTCGAGCGCCTCCGCCCAATCCCAGCCCGCCCGGCCCTGCGGCCCCGCCCCGCCCGCTCAGCCCGGCCCCGCCCCTCGGCGCGGCCCCGCCCCCGTTCCCTCAGCGCGGCTCCCGCCGCCGCCGCCGCAGCCCCGGCGGGCGCTGCTGGGGCCGGGGAAGGGCGGGTGGGAGCTCCGCGGTCACGGCCCGGCCGGGAGCTCTCCCGGGACAAGGGGAGCGGGGCGGGCAGCGGGGACGGCGGCGCTCTTGGGGACGGGCAGGGCGGGGCCGGCGCGAGCCGGGGGGCGGGCCTGGGCGAGTCTAGGGGCGGGGCCGGCGCGATCCCGCGGCGCTTCGCTCTGGGCTCTGGGGCTGTTCCGGGCGGGTTTTGGGTGCGGGTTTTGGGGCACTGCGCACACCCTGCCCTGGTCACAGCCCCGCCCCAGCTCGCTGCACTCCGCGCACCCCTCGCTCAGCTCCGCGGGGATTTGTGCCTCCTCCGAAGGTGGCAAATGTCCGCAAAGCCAGTCGGGAAGCCAGAGAGCTGCAGCCCCCGGGCCCCGCCGCGGCTTCCCCGCCCTCCCCCGGCCCCTCCCGCCCGTCCCGCAGCGCCACTCCCGCGGCTGCGAACACAAGGAACGAACCCCCCAGCACAGGCCGGTCCCTCCCCGGCAGCCTCGGCAGCGCCGGGAGCGGCCGCAGCCCCCAACGCCGGGCGGGGCGCGCCGGGAGGGGCCGCGCGGGGCGGGGGCGGGTCCCGCGGCTGCGACCCCGCGGGGAAGGGACCCCCGGGCCGGCCCCGTCCGGCATCGCCGCTGGCCCTGCTCGGCCACCGCCCCTCGCCCACAGTTTTAACATTAGAGAGCCAAGTTTAATCCAGAGCCTGCAAGCTCCCAAGTGCAGGGGATTTCCATAGACTTGTTATTTTTCTCTTTTTAATGACCGCGTTGCTAAAGTCAGGGAAATACAATCAACATTCCCTAAACACCATCACTTCTACATCCACCTGTGATCAGGGGCCGAAGGGCAGCAGCCTGCCCTGGACGGGCTGCAGGGATGGTGTGAAGGCCACTGTTGCCCAGGTTTGAAGGACTCTGGCCATGATCCCCGGCCCGTGGACAGAAAGCCCAGAGCCAACGGGAACTCCAGCCAGCTGCAGGCAGATGTTACTCCGTCCCAGTTTGCGGGGGGTGGGGACGAAGGTGCCCTTCCCCGTTCGGAAGTGGAAGTTGTCCCCTGTGCAGAGCCTGCTCTGATCCTCGACCTCGTGGGAGCCAATTCCCTTGTCCCAGCCCACTTCCTGCAGAGAAGAAAGGGAAAGATTGCACATAAGGGAGACATTCTTCCCTGGGAGGGTGGGGAGGTGGCCTGGCACAGAGAAGCTGTGGCTGCCCCATCCCTGCAAGTGGCCAAGGCCAGGCTGGATGTCTATTAGAAGGTGTCCCTGCCTGTGGCAGGGGGTGGAAGGAGATGATCTCTGAGATCCTTTCCAACCCAAACCACTCCAGGATGATTCCATGCTCTCTCTCTGCATTTATTTGGCATCATTTCCTCTCAAAAACAACATCTCCAATTTAGTTGATTGCTAAAGCCATCATTTTAAAATCATCCCAGAAATAAAAAGGGACTGGAAAACACACACAAATCATTCCTGCACCCACCAAATCATTAGGAATTGGAACCCGATTCCCTCATCTCCCTCCTTGTTTTTCCTGGCTGGAAAACCTGCTGATCCCCACTGGCTATTTTTAGGCTGCTTTTCTTCCACAGCTCCTTTCCTCCCGGCTGAAACCTCCTGGCATATTCAGGGCTTACCTGGAGGGAAGCCCCTCTGAGGTATTTCCTCTCGCGGCAATTCTGTGGGATGAAGAAGTAAAAAAAGCACGTCAAGAGCTCCTTCTCCCCCCTTCCCTCGCATACACCCTCCCAGTTTGTCCTTGGCAGCTCCATCCCCCCGGCACCCGCACCCGACGCTTCGGCTCCGCTGGGAAAGGGACAGCAAGTGCACAAGCAAGTCCAGTGCTGGGCAGGGGCTCCCTGGGGAACGGCACTTCAGTGCTTTAGTCCGTGGCCTTTCCTGCTGCCCTCCCTCCCGGAGGCAGAGGATGACCCGGCCCTTGTTTCTCCCACGCTCGCAGACCCAGGTCCTGCTCCTTTGGCCCCACTTTTCTTAGCAGACCCGGCATCCTTTTCCAGGGTCCCCAGGAAACTTCTGCACTTGACCCATTGCTGAGTGCAGAGCACAGGGCGAGGGAAGGACAAATTTCTCGGCACCCACCCCCTGGAATTTTCCTTCTCCGCAGCACGCTCCCGTTCCCGCTGTCTCTGGAGGTGCCCGCACGAGTCCTCCTTGTCCCAGCTCTGCCAAACTGACACACGCACAGGAGAAATAACAGGTCTTGCTTGCACAATTCCCGACCCGAACCCTTGCCTGTCCTGCCCAGAGCTGAGGGAAATCTGACGGAATATTAATAAACCACCTTTGTTAAGAGCAGTCATCAGCCCGGTCCTTCAGGCTTTGCAGGAGTTTGTAGGGAACAGACCCAAATCCCAGTCCTACCTCTAAATTTCTAACAGCTTTCCTCGGAGAGATTCTGGACAGTAACACATACAACAGAAAGAAAAGATTGCACAAGGAGTAACAGGTTTGCCATGAAGAACAGAGGTTCCTGTTCTCCCTCATCAGGCTGGGACTGTAGGACCCAGTCTTTGCCATCAAGAGACCAGAGCGTTGTCATTAAGACTTAAACCTCTCCCCCACGGGTGTTTCTCAGAGAACTGGGCCAGCACTGAGCTACTCCCATGTGCCTGCAGTGCTTTGGGGAGGGACAAGACAACCTCCCACTTCTGCTTGGAAGAGAATGAAAAGTCATTCCCCTTCTCTCTCTCTGACCCAGCATCAAAGCAGTCCTGTAGGACAACATCGGACTAGGCCTGATTCAACTGGGAAAGAAAAAAATCCTAAACAAACGAACAAAACCACTCCGAATTTCAAGGTAAAAATACACTGCCTCCTGAACAGGAGCACACAAAATGCATTGAAGCCAAACAGAAAATGACAAAGCAGAAAAAAAAAAAAGAGCCAAAAGAAATGCTCTGCCTGCCTTGATACACTCTCTGCTTGATTATTCCAAAGGGAATTCTCCTCAGATCAGAAGCAAGTATCAATCATTTTTCCTCTGTAACAAATGAACAACTTGGGTTTCTGTTGAGGGGCTGGACATGTCCAGTGAGGGTTCAGGGTCTGGTGGGTTGTTTATGGCAGATCCTGCCCGGCCCAGGCCAAAACCAACCACCTCCATTGCTGCTCCATCTCACATGGAGAATATTGATACTGAATAGAAATATTCCCCTTCCCTGCTACTCCATCCTTCCTTACACATCCGTGGAGCAGGTTTTCTTCACCCTTTGTTCCCAGCAACAGCTCTCCAGCCCGAATCCCAGCTCCCACAGACACAAACTAAACACACCTAAGGCGATGGTTCCATCAGCACCTGGAATTCCAAGCTCCCCGTTCCCTGGAATGCTCATCCCAACACTCACAGCAATCTCACCTCAGCCCACAGGCTCTCTGTCCTCAGAGGCAAACACAGCCTGCTCTGGCACCATGTTTCCTCTCACTCCTGGTCTCCTGCAAACCCCCAGGGAAATCCAATCCCTCAGACCCTGCATCCCTGGACATGAGGGGAACTGGAGTTTGACCCAGATCCCAGCGCCCTGGACAAGTGTGTTCCCAGGAGCACATGCCTGTGGCTCCATCCAGCCCATCCACCCCTCCTTTCCCCCCAGGGAGTCCCAAATCCTCCCCCAGCTCTCCTGCATCTGTCCCCCGGCCCAGCCCAGCTCCAGGCTCTCCCCCAGCGCTGTGTCAGCCCCAGCCCTGGCAGAGCTGCGAACACCCCCCAGCTCGGCCCCCCGGGCTCCTGAACCCCCAAGCCAAGGCTCAGGCTCAACCAACAGGGACCCACCTGCCCCACTCAGCACAGCCCAACCCCACAGCTCGGGGACCCCACGCTCACCCAGCCCTTCGCCCCTTCCTCTCCACCCTTCCCAGCACGGCAAGGATCAGCCTGCAGTGGGAAACAGAGCCAGTGCCCAGGGAGCAAATGCCAACAGGCAGGAGGAGAGAAACGTGTCCCTCTGACTTACCCCACCCCACGGGCAGCACCAGGTGCCCCCAGCACCGGTCGGTGGGGCTGGAGCCTGTTGCTTTGGCTGCTCACACCCCATCACATATGGCATTGCTGGACCCAAGTCAATGATTTTCCCTGTCCTGAAAGAGAGGAGAACAAGAAAATTAAGTGCACCGGGGAAGTCAAAGGCTCTTTGCTTTCACCCTTCTCTTCTGATTACTCACTACAGGCGTTTCTTCCCTAAAACCTGCTCTTACCCCCCCCCACCAACACCACCCTTCCCGCCCCCGGCCGGTCCCCGCCCCTGCCGCCTGCCGCTCTCGCCGCCCCTTCTCCTGGCGGCGGCACGCAGGTGCGAGTTTCTTCGCAGAGGCGAGAAACTTGCCTGTCGCTTCCCCTGCCCGCAGTCCCCGATGGCCGCGGGAGAGGCAGAAGAGCGGCCATGCCCCCGCCGGGTCCCGCTCACCCCGGGGACGATCTCCTGGAGAGTCCGACGTCGGATCTGCCGCCGTGGGTCGCTTCTGGGGGAGGAAGGCGGCGGCGCAGCCCCGACAGCATCTCCGGGGCACGGCGGGATCGAGCGGGGCGGGGACGGGAGCGCGAGCGGGAGCGGAGCGGAGCGGCGCGGCGTGTCTGCCTGAGGTCCTCGCGCCTGCGCCGCGCGCCGCGACGCCGAGAGGGGTTTGCCTGCGCCGGTGCCTGCCGCCGCCCACGAACCTGCCGCCCGCGCCCGGCACCGCCGAGCGCCCCGCCCCGTCCCCACAGCGGGAAGCGGCGCGGCGAGACGGCGCTGCGGGCGCGGGGCAGGGGGGTCGGGTCGGGGCGGAGGTCAGGCAACAGGATAGACGCCTCTCTGAGGCAAGGGGGCCTCTCGCTGCCATCATTAGTGTGGTCTGGGCTAAGTTCTGTTTCTCGTGGCGCCATCTTTACTGTGGGCTTGACGAACTTCCGGGCCGGGGCCGCCATCTTTTTGTACGGCCTTGGAGGACTTCCGGTCAGGGCGCCGCCATTTTTCTGTACGTCCTTTTAGGACTTCCGGTCCAGGAGGGCGCCATCTTTGGTGGTGCGCCGTCGAAAACAGTCCGGTCGCTCTCTTTTTCCGGTGCTCCGGTTTACCCGGAGAACGACCCTCGCTAATTTCTACGCTTTCTCCCCAAAAATCTTCATGTTATTCCCCCCGCACACACCCCGGGAGAGACGGGAGACCACAGCTCCCGCCGTGCCGCCGGAGCCGGCCCCGAAGTCGAGCGGGGAGCGCTGCAGCGGCACAGGAGCCACTACGCATGCGTCGTCGCTTCCCCTCGCCCGCCCAGCCGCCCTCACTTACCACGTGATCACCCGCGTCTCGCTTACGACTGCGCATGCGCCGCCGCCACCACCTTGCCACCCCCCCCACCCCACCCCACCGCCCGCCTTCGCTCGCTCGCTGCGCGCGCCTCGCCCGCTTGCCCGGGGCCCCTCCCTCACATTTCGCGGCACCCCCTCCGCTGCCTTTGCGGCTCCCCGCCCTTCCCCCGACCACCTTTTGGGGTCCCCTTCTCACACTTTGGGGGGGACCCCCAAGTTACGGGGCGGGGCGTGGCGGGGAGTAAACCCCGGGGTGCCCAAGAAGGCTTCTTTTTCTCTTTCATTTCACTTTTCATTTTATTATTGCCTTTTTAGTTTGCCCGCTTTTATTTTTTTTCTTTAATTTTCTTTTGTATTTTCTATTGCCTTCTTTATTTCCTTAATTTTTTATTCTCTTTATTTTTCATTTTCTTTTCTTTCTCGTTTGTTTTTTATTTTTTTAGTTCTTAGTCCTCCAGAGAGGAAGAAAGAACACTGCAGCTCCTCTGGGACAGAGAAAGGCTCCCCTGCCCTTCCCTTAAACACAAGGCCTGCCAGGAGGGCCCCGCAAGCCCGCTCCGCTCCTGCCAGGCACCGGGGCTCACCCCCAGGGGGGCTTTGCCAGCACCCAGTGGAAATTAAAATTACAGCCCGGGCAGGAAATTCAAATTACAGGCCGGCAGGACCGCTCCTGGCCAAGGCCACCGGTCCGTGCAAGTCAGACCGCTGACCACCCGGGGGGATTTTTGGGGGCACGCTTCCAGCTTTTATTCTCCAGAAGCTCCAGTTCTTTCTGGCACCGCTTGCTTCAGTCTTCCCCTGTTGGAAGAGGTCACTTAAGGCTTTCGAGGGGCCAGATTGCCAAAGCCCGGCCGGTCCATTCCCACGAGGAAAGGTAGCTTTGTCTTGGACAGGATACTGGGGGGGAGACACAAAATAAAAGTTTAATTGAAAACAACTGCCGAGAATAGAAAGCAATTCAAACAGAAGGCAGACGAGGCTTGTGCCAAACCCAAAACATTTGACTTCAAAGGAGAATTATTTCCCTCTGCACCTCAGAGAAGGCAATTTTCACCCGGGTCCCGCTTCCCATCGTCGCACACAACGTGCTGACAACAGTTTTCATGATGCCAGTGGAGAGATATTAGAGCACACTGCACAGGGAAGCTGAGGCTGCCCCTGGATCCCTGCAAGTGTTCCAGGCCAGGCTGGACGGGACTGGGAGCATCCAGCCGGGGATGAGAGCGGAAGGTGTCCCTGCCCACGGAAGGCAGGCTGGCCTTTGAAGGTCCCCTTCAAACCAAATCGCTCTGGGATTCCCCTCCAAAATCACTCCCCAAGAGACACAGCAAGCAAAGCAGAGGGACTGCACTCCCCGCTTTTCTTACCTGCAGGCACACACAGCACAGCACGTTGGACAGAAAAGCCACGGGGTTAGCCCTGCCAGAGGCGTCCGGCACAACCACGGCGACCGAAGGGAAGGAGGGAGCCTGGGAACACGGAGTAAAAGACACCTTAATTAGGACCACACCGAGCAACAGCCGGGTCATTCCCACAGACAGCTTCACCGTCCAGTCACACAAAAAGCACTCACCGAGGCCTCAGTTAGGATGGCTCCTGACGCTGACCAGGTGAATACCTCCATTTGCCCCGGGGTGTCAAGAATAACATCCCTGGGAAGAAGTCACCCTGAACAACAAAAAGGCAAAATTAGTGAAGCACGGGGTCCTCTTCTGACTAGATTGCCACCAGCATTCCATAGCAAATGCCACGACTATTCTGTTACAGACGAGAAAACCCTGTTCTCCCAAACAAACAGCCAGGAGATTTATGGGCACGCCTGAAAATTTCCTGTGAGGAACTTTTTGTAACTAAGGAGCAGTTGCTATCTTGAGTTGAAGGCATCAATTTGACAGACACTTAGTACAGCAAACTCTTCAGCAGAGCAATTAATTGCTGCCTATTTGAACAGCAGGGGAGAGAAAATGACAGTCTAATAGAAGACAAGAAAAGCAGAACTGGAATCAGCAGCCTTTTCTTCCATCTCTCCCGAGAAAGTCTAGTTGGCCTGTTCTAATAATTCTATGCCCTTTTCTACATGAAACTTAGACCAAGGCTGAAAAAACAACTAGAAAACACGGAGAGAAGCTTTTTAGAATTTCACACGATTTTCCCAAGCAGAACTCGGTAGAATGTACTCACCTCGATGCATTCTGTCTTTTTTCCATAAGCTTCGTCACCTGATTGAAAAAGCAGAGTAGACTCGGTATTTAGGCTCACAACAGGAAAACCTCCCCTTCGTTTCCTCAAAGAAACTACATTAATCTGCACAGCTGCAGGCGCGTCTCCAGCTGTTAAAGCCTTTCAGCTTTTCAGAGGGTGAGAATGCCCTGCTAAGGAAGGCTGAAAAATGCTCGTAGCCTGCCCAGGTCAAAGAGCACCTCGATTTTGTCTGTGTTCCAGTCCCTGGCTAAAGAAAGGGCAGAACCACCGCAGGTGTTCCTTGCCTTTTCCCTAAGAGGTTTTGCCAGGTGCTGGGCCAGCCCGGGCCCTGCCGGGGCAGCCTGAGCTTTCTGCGCTGGCCCCTTTTGTCCGGGAGGAATCTTCGTTTGTATTCAGTTCTGGGAATCGGACTGGCAACGCAAGCCAAGTCACCGGCAGAATTGTGCACCTTTGGTCTCCTCGGAGCGCCCACGGCGAGGGGAAAAAGAACCTTTGGGTCACTGTCCCGAGGACGGAAACCAACAAAACCACACCACCAGACCGAATTCACCCGCAGAAGCCCAAATTCACCGAACGCCTGCTGAACTCCGCAGGAACACACTCCCTCGACCCCAAGGCATCCTTAGGACGCCTCCGAGTCCGGACTGAAGCTCGGAGAAGCCCGGCACTGACCAAACACCGCCGCTCGCCGGCCCCGACCGCCGGACACGGCCGGGAACGGCACTGCAGCCGCGCCCCCCCTTGCGAGACCCACAAGCTTTATTTCTCTGCCAGCTCTGTTCTCTCATCTCCTGGTAAAGCTCTTCCAGGTTCCCACCCTAGCATCTTTCTTTTGTTAAAGGTCTGATTTTTCCGCTCCAGCTCTGAAGCCCACATTCCAGGCCAAGCCTGACTATTTTTATCCCAGCTCCATCCCTGCAGTACTTATGCCAGGTCCATGCTCCCTAACACAGCCCCACTCTAGTTGTGCCCACAGTCCTACCGTCTTTATGTCTCCACCAGCTCTGCTGCCTGAGCTCCAGGTCCTCAGCTTTCTGCTGCCTCTGCCTAAAGCTGCTCCTGGGTATCTCTGCAGCCCGGGGCTGTTGACAAGGTCACAAATCAGTCTTTGTCGTTCACTTAAATATCTCTAGGAGCTGTCCCACCCATCCCAACGGGAACAGTACTACAGCAACAAAACAATAGAATAAACAATCAAGTAATCAAAGATAAAAGTAAAAGTAAAATAAAATAATAGAATGAAACATCTTTTATTACTTTTCTTTGTAACAATACTTTCAATACCAGCCCCACTGAGAGGCTGCATCCTAGTCCTTCTGGTTCGGGGCAGCACCCCTGAGCATGGGCTGCTCCCCCACTGAGCACTGACCAAAGCTGGCCGGCACAGCTGCCCGGGACACCGCCTGCCCAACGCCCTGCCTCGGCAGCTGTGAGGGACCGACCCCGGCCCCCCCTGGATCGGCAGCCGAGGGGGTGCTGCCCCATGGCTCCTCACCGCTCCCTGGAGCGGCAGCCGCGAGGGTCCCACCCTGGCTCACCGCCGCTCCTCGGCCCAGTGGCCGCGCCGATCCCGGGCCGGCTCCCGCAGCTCCAGCGCCGCCCCAGCCCCGCCGCCGAACTGCCCCCAGGGCCCCCCGCCCACGCCGTTTATAGCCCGCGGCCCGCACAGCCCCGTCCGCCCGTTCCCGAAAACCCCGCAGGCCCCGCAGGCCCCGCTCCCGGAGCCCCTCCCGCCCGCTCCCCGCCTCCCTCCCGTTCTCCTGGGAGAGCTCCCGGACGGGACGTGACCGCGGAGCTCCCACCGCCCTTCCGTGGTCCCAGCAGCGCCTGAGGGGAACGGGGGGGCGGGGCCGCTCGGAGGGGCCGCACCGCGGCTGAGCGGGCAGAGTTTGCGGGACCGCGGCCGGATTGAAAAGGCGGGCTGTGATTGGACGGCGCCGAGAAAGGCGGGCCGGGATTGGACGGCGCCGAGAAAGGCGGGCCGGGATTGGCGGGCCGGGATTGGCGGGCCGGGATTGGCGGGCCGGACGCTGCCCCGGGCCCGGATTGGCGGGACTCGGAGCCCGCGGGGCCGCGGCCGTGCCGGTGCTGCCCCGGGCCCGCCGTCCCTGCCTCGCTCCTTGGTCGGGCCGCGCTCTCCCGGCCCCAAGGCCCCCGCAGAGCCCCTCGGGAAGCCCCCACCGGCACACGGGACAGGGGCGCAGCGGTTCTGGATCGCGAAGGCGGAGGGTGCGGCAACTCTGGGGAACGGGGAGCGGCGGCGACGTGTGCGGCGGGTGTGGGCCCCCTCTGGGACAGCACCGCACCGCCCCCACCCCAGGCTCTGGGCGTTTTCAAAACCTAAAGACCTATATTCAGAATTTCTTATAATCTAAAATCCTGCATATAAAAAAGTAGATGCGGGATTCTATTTTGAAATAAATTTTTATATAAATCAATATTATTTGTCAGTATAAATATAAAAATGAGAGACATTACAGTTTTTAGTATTTTACAAGCACACACGCCCTCCTGATAAAAGTCATGATTTTTAATAGTTCAAATATTAATGTAAGTTACTGGCTGGTTACAGCAGCAAGCTTCATACCGCTTCCCATCCTTAAGGATTTATCAGAAGAAGCAGCTTCAGGTTTCATCTCCAAACGCTTGGGAAAGCCTTTTTTCATTAAAGTCCTTGGCAATTTTCTTGTAAGAATAAAAGCAAGCACTGGCAGAACAGAGAGCTAGAGAAAGAGAAATTCCCAAGGGACTACAGGACAGAGAGGGAGGAATGAAAAAATAGGGAGCTGGAGCTGGGGCCAAGCAGAGAGAGGGAAGAAGGGGGTAAAAAAGGGATCTGGAGCTGAACAGAGGGATGGCAAAATAATATGATAATGATGCAGATGCAGCCTTCCCTGCTCTTTGACTCTGCTGGGATGGGACACTGATCCCCCCATGCTGAGCCCCCAGTGCAACCTCACACACCCCAACACGGCTCCAGGCAGCTGCCACCACTGAGTCCAGCTCCAGACAGTGCCCACTGTCCCTCCCCACTGTGTTGAGAATGTTGACATCCTAGCCATATTCTCTAATCCTAAACCCCTAACTAAAACCCCTATTCTCTAATCCTAAAACTCCTAACTCCAAACCCTCACCCTACGCCAGAGAAGTTGTGGGCTTCCCATCCTTGGAGATACTTGAAAACCCTCATGTGCTGAATCTAAACCATAGCTCCAGATTCTACCCTCCTAATTCTTCTGTTCTTTCATCAAAGGGAACAGTTCCAAGATATGTTAATTGTACACTTTTTAAATCTTAACTGTACAAAGAAAGCCAAGTAGGTCAAAAAACAATTATCTCCCTGTCCTAGTTTCGGACACAACCTCAGTGTTACTGATACCACCTCGTGTGTTTGTTGGGGGGGGGAAGGGACTCTCTGGCTTCAGGTTGGGACGAAGCAGACGGAGCAGTTGGGGTCAGGTGCCAGCAGCTGCAGTCAGGTCAGGTCAGGTCAGGCTCAGTGAGCATTTTGCATGTACATCACTGTCTCTTTTGTATGCTTTTGTTATTAATATTGTTACTGTTAGTGTTGATTTTCTTATCTCATTGCTGTTTCCAATATATTGATCTTATCTCAACTCATGATCTTTGCCTTTTGTGCCTCCAATTCTCCTGTCTGGCCACCCGGACTGAACTGGGGAATGTACCATTCCTAAAGCACGACACTCCCCTTTACGGAGATCTCCTCTCCCCCTTCCTAGTCTCCCTTCTCAGAGATTCTGATAAAGGCATGTATACTGTGGGAATGGTCTCTTGAAGTACATGCTGTCCACAGACCCAAAAGCCAGGGAAATCATTCAGTTACAGAAGAACTGGAACATTAAGAACAAAACATACATCTGCAACTTAGTGTAGCGATAGCATGATGTGGGCTTTTTTTGTCTCTTACAAATGTCATCACTGCACTTAGCTGAGAATTGTTTCAGCATCATCAGCAATAACATCCAAGAAAGAAGCAGTTTTCTTTAATGCCAGTTAAATAATAAATTAAACTCCACTTAGAAATATTCAGGATTATTATTGAGGATGTACTGTGTATATGCCCTTCTCCGTTATGTGCATCAAGAAGGTTCCATACACAGCATATAGCAACACTTGCTGCAACACTGCTGGCAGCTACAACTTCTTGGTGATTTCTTTAATATACCAGATGCACTGACAAAAATTCTTCACATTTCTAAGAACTAAAAATAGGGGGATTTCTTGTATGTCAGGTGATAGTCAAAATGCAGTTTTATATGTAACTGACCCACAAGACTGCAGGAGACTAAGGACTTAGGTACAGGACAGGTTCAACAGAGTCTTGGGAAAAAACCTCTGCCTTCCTCAGTCCAAAGGGACAGCAGAGCCCAGTCACATCCACTCACGATAATCCTCTGGGGAATGGAGCAATGTTTGCCAATCACCTGGCTGTGATTCCTCTCAGAAGCTCTAAGACTGCAAACATGCACGTGCCAGTGGGATCTGGAGCATGGGGCCACCTGGCAAAATGGTGCCTACTCTAAACACGATCACCCACTCATGCTCCAGTGACAATACTTGATAAATCTCCCTTGACTTAAGTGAAAGTCTGGATGCTTTGTTCAGGATACTACTATGGTGGGTTGAACCTGACTGGATGCCAGGTGCCCACCAAAGCCTTTCTAGCACTCCCCTCCTCAGCTGGACAGGCGAGAGGAAATACAACAAAAGCTCATGAGTTGAGATAAGGACTGGAGGAGGTCATTCACCCATTACCATCACAGACAAAACAGACCTGACTTGGAGAAATTAACGGAATTTATTACCAATCAAAATCACACTAGGATAATGAGAAGCAAAACAAATCTTAAAAACACCTTCCCCCCCACCTCTTCCTCCTTCCCAGGCTTAACTTTATTCCTGATTCTCTCCCTCCTCCCCGCCAGCAGTGCAGGGATATGGAAATGGAGGTTATGGTCAGTTCATGTTGCTGCTTCCCCCTCAGGGAGGGGAGTCCTTGCCCTGCTGCAGCATGGAGTCCCTCTCAGAGGACACAGTCCTCCATGAACTTGCCCAACATGAGTCCTTCCCATGGGCTGTGGTTCTTTGTGAGCTGCTCCAGTGCAGGGTCTTTCCTGCAGGTTCCATCCTTCAGGAACTGCTCCAGTGTGGGTCCTTCCACAGCATGAGTCCTTCCACAGGGTGAGTCCTTCAGGAACGGCTCCAGTGTGGGCCCTTCCATGGGGTCAGTCCTTTAGAACTGTCCCAGCATGTGTTTCTCTCCACAGGCCCTGCCAGGACCCTGCTCCAGTGTGGCCTAACCACTGGATCACAGCCTCCTTCAGCATCCACCTGCTCTGACATGGGGCTCTTCCATGGGCTGCAGGTGGATTTCTGCTCCCCTGTGGACCTCCATGGGCTGCAGGAGGACAACCTGCTTCACCATGGGCTGCACCATTGGCTGCAGGGGAATCTCAGCTCCAGCACATTTGACAGCATCTCTTCCCCTTCCTTCTTCACTGACTTTTGTGTCTGCAGAGCTATTCCTCTCACATATTCTCACTCCTCTCTTCTCTGGCTGCAATTGCTTCTGCCCAATAACTTTTTTCCTTCTTAAATACCTTATCCCCAGGGTGTCACTGCCATCTCTGCTGGGCTCAGCCTTGGCCAGCGGTGGGTCCATCCTGGAGACAGCTGCCATTGGCTCTGCTGGACAAGGGGGAAACTTCTGGCAGCTTCTCACAGAAGCCACTCCTGTAGGCACCCACCCCACCCCCCGCAGCCAAAAGGTGGCCACGCAAACCCAACACACATATGAACATCACAGAAGCTTAAATATGAGCAAGAGTAAGTCCAGTCTAAAGTCTGCAAGTTCTTCCTCCTGCACAGGAAAAACATGCCAGCTGTGGCATAGGCACTCAGCTGAACTTTTCCTGCATTCTTCTTTCCTTCTGGTTCTCTCTCTGAAGTCAAAGGAGCTTCTGATCATGACCTTATCTAATGTCAGTGAACAAGACACTTTGCTGAGGTTCTATCCATGCTGCATCACTCTTCCCATCCTGTACAGAGAGCCCCTTGTGGCAGCACAGAGTATTAACTTCGCTCTGGCATTCACATGAACAGCAGGATTCACAAGTCACCTTGCTGAGATGTTTGTGTTGATTAGGTTGTCTCCTCAAGACCAAAATAAAACACCAATGAAGAACATGTGAAGCAACAAGATCATCTTCACATACTTCATTTATCATAGAGTCATAGAATGGTTTGGGTTGGAAGGGACCTCAAAGATCATCTAGTTCCAACCCTATGCCATTGACAGGGATGCCACTCACTAGTTCAGGTTGCTCCAAGCCCTGTTCAACCTGGCCTTGAACACTTTCAGGGATTCAGTTGTATGGGAAGAGAATAAGCAGGGCAACAAGTGTATAAAAGATTTGATCTCTCAAGTAATGCTTTGGGAAACTGAGCAGCATATTTTCTCTGGTTACAGAAGCTGCTCCAGACTGTTGACTTGTTTGGTAGAGTTCTTTGATCACAGAAAGCTCAAACATCTGCATTACTGACAGTGCAGCTGGGACAGATTTGTCACTATCAGACTGGTTTTTCTTCCAGTTCCTGTGATCTTATGACTAAAACTACTCCTGTAGAGACTACCAAATAGAAGCACATCTGGTATGGACAACCATGCTGGTGTTTATGAACCAATGTCATGACAAGAGCAGCACAAATTACATTCTTTTGACAGTTCTCTACGTTGATAACAGTTTGAAGCTCTTCTTTTGTACATGTCATCATCCAGTTCTGCTAGTGTTCTTCACAAACTTGGCATTACCTTCAGTCCATTGCAAAGTGACAATCTGGGACACAGAATAAGGAGGAAATTTGTGCCCTGAAATTTGGCCTTTAAATTTTAGGAAGTCAAGTCAAATACTGACACGCAGATCCAGTTTTCTGAACCTGTCCTGCATTTACGTGGCTAAGCGTCAGTATTTGTACAGGAACGTGCACTCAGATAAAAATTTAGCAGTGTCTTTCTGTTCCTACTTCCATATTCATATTTATGGAAATTTTGTTTTAAAAAATGGTGTCTCTCCTTCCTTGTGTTTCTATACCCTTCTGTCTATAGGCACAGCATTTTCTCTCAGCTTGATTTATATACTATGCCGACGGTTGTTGATCATGGCCACAATGTGAGACAGGTCCAAACTTTTCATCATAACCTGCATGAACTCCTCGTCTTTCCTTGCTCCCTCCACAAATTCATCCAGAGAAAGTTCACCTGTGTCAGACACAAACAAAAGGCATCAGAATCCACATTTGACAGGAAAGGAGTACAGCAATCTAACCTTAGACACCACTTACTATACAGGCACTGTTCTAAAGCACTGAGGCCTCAGAGAGTCTTAAGTGTTATGAAACTTAACCTTCCTTTTTTCCTGTAGAAAGGAAGGGATACATAAGAAAGAACAGTAGAAGTGTGTGGCTAAGGAGTGGGATCATAGGATCCTATAAATAAGGCTGGATTATCCACCTCCTTTTTGGCCCAACCTGTCATAGTCATAACCTGTCCTATACTTGCTGGTTTTCATGGATAAAAGAAGTGATAGAGGGAGGCTCTGACGGGCAGAAATATATTTTCTGTCCTAGGCCAAAAAGCCCTTGTGCAGGGAAGTAGCTCAGCAGAGTTATTCTGGAATAAGAAAAGAGCCTGTTAGGAGGTCATGAGTACCTGAAGTAGTAAGGAAAGAAATATCTCTCAGGGCCGTACAGTGACTACAGTGGTGTTGATCACCTTTTGACTGAGCACCTCATGTGATTGCTGTACTGCCTGCAATAGACCCAGTGAAGAAACTCTGAACTTCAACATTAAATTCCAGTTCTCCCTTTCCCTGCTGAAATACGTAGGAACAGCTGGGGCCATTTGTTAATATTTCCCACTTCTAACTGGCATAAGCTACACAGCAACATATAAAAAGGAAACAAAACAAAACAAAACAAAACACCACTCCAAAACCCCAGTACCAAACTCATGCGAACAGAACACAGATGACACTCAGCACAGGGAACAAATCTGGACATATTGATTATGTATGATGCAAGGAGAAAAATGCCTCTTGATTAATGGAGAATGGATTACTGGCTGAGAATGCATATAAAAAGAAAATATGAAATGAAGAGGTATAAAGTTCAATCAAGAAAGGAAGACATGGATGTTTCTCTGTAGAACAGAGACTATCTGAGCTGGATGGCAAAGGCAGGAATCTTACCATCTCCATTCACATCAATCCTGTCAAAGACTCGGTTGGTGAACTCTTCTGCACTAGTTTCATGGTCACCACCATTAATAGCTCGAATAGCCTAAAATGAAAGAGCAAGAAGAAGAGTGTGCCTAATGGCTCCAAGAATGATAGTGAGGATTCCATTGCAGCAAGTTAGCATAGATTCAGAATAAGACAGTCATGCCTGGCACTTTCCCTGTACAAATGAACCAGAATCAAAGGAAAACACAACACAAATCATCAGGCCTTATGGCTGGCACTTAATGGTGCAAAGGGAGGATGGTTCTGGAGCATGGAATGAGCAGCAAAACCCAGAGGATCACCCTAAGTCTGCTTAGGTACAGTTTAGGTACTACAGAAATGGCAGAATCAGGATCCACCTGACTGATCCACTTTGGCCCAGTTGGTGACCCTGTGGCCCACCAAACCCCAGGAACACTGTCAAACACCCTCTGCATTTGACATTATGAAATTCCTTTGTTATGCTGTGGTCATTTATTTCTACTCTTGCTTTCCCAATTTCCATTTATATACTGCTTCCTGTGTGGCTGGCTTCTCCTGAAAGCTCATTAGAAATTAATTTTTGGCTTGAGAAAGGTAAAACATTATCCACTACTGTTTACTACAATTCTTCTTATTTTATAACTACATAGAACACAGTTCTCTTTGCTTTCCATGCCTAATTATCTTGTTTGTTTAAGGATGTCAATGAAATATGTGATTCCAGAGCCTTTATACTGATTTCTAAGACTATTCATTTTCTAATTTTGATATTTGATAATTTTCTTCATTCTTTTTCAAATGCTATTTTACTAAAATCAGGAATCACCTCAGCAACTTCCTAAGGCTGCCAAAAAAAACACTGAACTACACTCACAAAATTCAAAGGGCAATAAATTGCTTGCCACCAATTGTTGCCTATGGGACTTGTTTCTTAAGAGCTCTATGTTAACTACTGCTATCTGTTGCTTCACTGTAATGTCTGAGTATTTCTATTGCAAGCTATTACTAGGAGGCTGTATATTATTAGTCACTGATTTTGGTTTGGTCTCTTTGATACCCAGCACTAAAATGCATATCCAGATGAGAATGCATTACTAACATCTTAGTGCCTTTCTTTGTGGACAGCTTAGGCTTCAAATCTTTATCGAATCAATTTCCTGACCTTTCATATTCAGAAATGTAATTTATTTGGGGTCTGTAATTTATTTGAATCTTTCTGCATCTTGGTAATTTCCCACTGTCTACAAAATAATCCGAACTTGCAGCATAATTAATTCTGAGATATTCATAGTGATCTTAATACCAGTAGTTCCAACTCTGTCAGAGTAGCTATTCGTATACAATCCTTTCCATTCACAATCATTCTTCTTCAAGTTGTTTGCCGGTGTCAGATATGGTTTTTTGCATTTATATTTAGGAGCTGGTTCTAAAAAACAAACTGGGAGTAACTCTCCGACTTCTCATGGGTAAAAGGACATGTGAAGGACACATTGCAGAGATGGCAACTGACAGCTGGAGTCTGAAACCTTGGAAAGTCCAATTTAGGTGCTAGGTAGCTAAAACAATTTTATGCTTAGCTATGCTGCAACATATGCTGTGGTGGTAGAGTCTGTCTGCTTATTGCATTACGGGATGGTGGGGAATTCTGCTCAAAGAAAGGATGATGTTAAAGATCTCACCCATGATGATCCATATGGGGAACAGAAAAGTGTTACTTGTGTGATTTTGTCTTTAAGGAAAGAGGAAAGAACACAGCCCCCTAGAGATTCACCTTAATAATGTTGAGCAGTTCATGGCGATCGATGCAGCCATTGCCATCTACATCATAGAGCTTGAAATACCACCGCAACTTCTGCTCCATCTTCCCTCGGAGAACAAGGCTGAGGGCAGCCACATATTCCATGAAGTCAATATACCCATCCTGGGAGAAAACAAAAACCGAACTGTGACAGGAATAAACTGAGGGAGTTACAGCTCTGCAACTGTTTCACTGTTTATTGCTCCTTAGGTTCACAACTGAAAGAGAAAGGCAAACAAATGGCACACGGACTTGGACTTAGGAAAAAGCTTTAGTGCAACACACATATATTCAATTCCTCCAGCCAATAAATACCTGGATTCCTAAAGTTATGATTTATTGCATATCTAGGCTCCTCTCTTCTCACCACCCGCAGTGGAGGAACCTACCACTCCTCATGGCCAGTGTGAACAAACCCCCCTCTGTCCACTAAAGCTGACTGCCTTTGGTCTGCTGGGAGAGAACACTGAGCCCTGGCTGCAAGTTTCCTCTGCTAGTCTGCTCTGCCTTTGTGGGAAACTATACTATTTCACTAAGCCATAGATCTCCATCCTCTGGGAAATAAAATGATTAGGGATGTTTTTTAAAATACAGAGAATATGATTTGATCAGTGGAAAAATTGTCTGTATTTAGGTTTTCAACACTCCATTTCTTGATTCTACAAAGGAACTCAAAAAGCCCTTATTTCTTCTGTAAGGAAAAATGCCAGACAGTAAAGGTTTGTAAGCCTTAGATTTAACACTAAAATTTGAAGTGGTTAAAAACAAACTACAAATAAAACACTTATCTCCATCAAAGATTCCAAATAACTACTTCAAGAAATTACAGCAAAAAAATGAAACTTTCATTTATTGAGGTATTGGAATAAAGTCAGATGCCTTTCTGGAATGGATGTAAATAAACATATGTAAAAGGAGAATGTAGTGAACTAGCAGTGCACTACTGTTTTACAGCAAGGCTCACAACATTTAAAATATTCACTCAGGGTGGGAAGAAGGGCATGACAGGCTGAGAGAGTTGGGGCTGGTCAGCCTGGAGAAGACTCCATGGAGAACTTAGAGCCCCTTCCAGTACCCAAGGGGGGCTTAAAAGAAGGCTGGAGAGGAACTTTGGACAAGAGCATGTAGTGACAGGACAAGGGGGAAATGGCCTTAAGCAGAAGGAGTGCAAATTTAGATCAGATGTTAGGAAGGAATTCTTGGCTGGGAGGGTGGGCAGGCCCTGGCACAGGTGGCCAGAGAAGCTGTGGCTGCCCCTGGATCCCTGGAAGTGTCCAAGGCCAGGTTGGACGGGGCTTGGAGCAACCTGGGCCGGTGGGAGGTGTCCCTGCCCATGGCAGGGGGTGGCACTGGGTGGTTGTTGAAGTCCCTTCCCACCCAAACCATTCCCTGGCTCTGTGACTCGGTGTCCCTCCCTGCCATGCCCAGCACACGGAACCGGCCCCTCTGTGACATCAGCCCCGGGCCGGGGGCACTGTGGGTGCTGTGGGCACAACGCTGGTGGCTGTGCTGGATGTGACCCCCGGTCCTGGCACTGCCACGTGCGCTGGCACCCATGGCTTGGCTGTGGCTCCTGGTCCTGCTGGCCCTGGCCGGGCCCGTGGGTGCCACCTGGGACACTTGCGAGTCAGTGGCCCTGGGACGTGGGAGGGAGCTCGGGAACACTGGGGGGGTTCCCAGCAGAACGGGGGCACAGACGTGCCCTCGGGGGTCCCTGGCCCTGCTGCCCCTCAGCGCAGTGTGGGGGGGACAACAGGGGACCTGAGCGGCCCCTGGGCAGGGCAGTGATGGCTTTGTGCTTCCAGAGGGACCTGCGGGCTCCGGCCCATGGCTTCCGACCACAACTCCCTGATTCCCGACTACGGCCCCGTGGCTTTGGCCGACGGCACGTCCCGCGTCGTGGGGGGCACCGGTGTCCAGCCGGGGGCCTGGCCTGGCATCGTCAGCATCCAGGCCACCTGGAAGAATGGCACGTGGCACATGTGCTCGGGTGTCCTCCTCAGCTTCCAGTGGGTCCTCACGGTCGCCCACTGCTTCATCAGGGCCGGGTAAGGAGGGGCAGGGACAGGGATGTCCCCACAGCTCGGGCACGTGCCCAGGTCACAGCACCACGTGCTGCTCCCGTCCGGCTCTTTCCTCTCTGCTTCCCTCTCTCCCTTGGGAAGCAGAAGGCTGGGAAGCTGCCACAGTCCGTGGCTCTGCTCCCTCTCACCCCTCTCTCCACCTCCTCCCCAGGGACGTCTACCGGTGGGACGTGGTGATCGGGGCCACGGATCTGACTCAGCCGGGCCCCAAGGCCAAGGTGAGGCACATCCAGAGGCTCCTGGTGCACCAGCACTACGTGGCTGCCACGGCAAGGAACGACATTGCCCTGCTGGAGCTGGACCGGCCCGTGGAGTGCAGTGACTACATCCAGCTGGGCTGTGTGCCCGACACCTCGGTGAGGGTCTCGGACCTGAAATCCTGCTACATCGCGGGATGGAGTTTCGCCACACCAGGAGGTGAGGCCCTACAAGGACATGTGCCCTGAGGGTGCAATGGGCACCCCATGGACATGGGCTGGGCACCCCAGGGACATGGGCTGGGCACAGCCACAGTCCAGCTGTGGCTGCAGGACATCAGCAGGGCCAGGTCTCGGAGCAGCCTGGGCTGGGGGAAGGGGTCCCTGCCCAGAGGGGGGGGTGGCACTGGATGAGCTTTAAGGTCCCTTCCACCCAAACCATTCTGTGACTCCCTGAAGACTGTGGAGAGATGGGCCTGGCCCCTTCCCCAGAGCCAACAGCAGGGACACAGGGGACAGTGTCACTCCAGGGGCAAAGCCAGTTCTGGGGAAGGGGTTCATCACAAGGCAGGGGAGGGGATGGGCACTGAGCTGCTGGAGGCTCATTGGCCCTCATCTGGAGGCTCATTTCCATCTGTTCCTACAACTCCTGGACCAGATGTGGTGCTGCAGGAGGCCAAGGTCCACCTCATGGACACAGAGCTCTGCAACAGCAGCCGGTGGTACGGGGGGGCCGTGCACCCCGAAAACCTGTGTGCTGGGTACCCGCAGGGCGGCATCGACACCTGCCAGGTGGGAGCGTGGCACCAGTCCCTCAGACCTGCCAGCACAGGGACCCCCTGACCCCAAACATGGCACGGGCTGGGCCTGGGTCCCCTCGGGTCCCCATCACTGCCAGGGCTGCCCTGTCCCATGTCCCCTATCCCAGGGCTGCCCTGTCCCATGTCCCCTATCCCAGGGCTGCCCTGTCCCGTGTCCCCTATCCCAGGGCTGCCCTGTCCCGTGTCCCCTATCCCAGGGCTGCCCTGTCCCATGTCCCCCTCCCAGGGCTGCCCTGTCCCATGTCCCCTATCCCAGGGCTGCCCTCCCCTTCCCCATGTCCTGCCCCGTGTCCTTGTCCCCAAGGCCTGGCTCTGCCCACAAAGCCCATCCAGTGCTCCTGGCAGCCCCGAGCTGCAGATGTGACCCTGGATCATCCATCCTCTGCACATCTGGGACCACTGTGCAGAGATGGGACAGCCCCCAGCCTGCTCCCAGCCGAGGCTCTGGAGGCTCCAGCCCCCAGGCAGAGCCTCCCCATGCTGGGAATGTGGCTCTGGCAGGGGCTGGGAGAGAGGAGCCAGCCCTGCTGCTGCAGCAGCCCCCCACAAACCCTGAGCCCTCTCTCCTGCCACAGGGGGACAGCGGGGGTCCCCTCATCTGTAAGGACAACAGAGCTGACTACTTCTGGCTGGTGGGGCTGAGCAGCTGGGGAAGAGGCTGTGACAAAGCCAGGCACCCCGGGATCTACACCTCCACTCAGCACTTCTACAACTGGATCCTGGTCCAGACGGGCCTGAGCCCAGCAGAAAGAGCCGGTCCAGAACCAGAGCCAGCCATCACCTCGACCCCCGAGCAGTATCTGAGGCCAGTGACAGAGCCAGACATCAGCCTGACCCCTGAGCAGCATCTGAGGCCAGCGCCAGAGCCAGACATCAGCTTGACCCCCAAGCACAGCCAGAGACCGGCACCGACCTCCTCGGCCTCATTAATGCCCACGGCATTCCCACTCCTCATCCTGGTGCAATTCCTGAACCTGCTGCAGGACTTCCTGCCTTTCCTGAAGGACAAAAAGGCTTAAGCAGCGGGATGAGCGGGATCCAGGGCTACAGTGGCCACGGCCATTTCCTGCTGGGCCAAAGGTAGCCTTGGGGCCAGAGGCTGCTCCGTCCTGCCCACGCTGCTCCGCTGCACCCACACCGATGCTGACGTGACCAAGGTGCTGAAATAAAGTTCCTGTGTTCCTCATTAACTGTGTTTTCAGCCCTGCTCAGTGCACCCATGGGCTGGGAAAGTCCCTGCTCTGTCTGTCAGTCTGCTGGGCTGTTCACATTCGTTCTTCAGCCTGGAGAAGGCTCCAGGGAGATCTCAGTGCCCCTTCCAGGGCCTAAGAGGGGTTTAATAAAGGGGGAGAATGGCTTTTTGCATGAGCAGGTCATGATAGGACAAGAAGGAATGTTTTTAATCTAACAGAGGGGAGATTTGGAATACATTTTGGGAAGGAGTTGTTACTCGGTGAGGGGGCAGGCCCTGGCACAGGTTGCCCAGAGAAGCTGTGGCTGCCCCATCCCTGGAAGTGTCCAAGGCCGGATTGGATGGGGCTTGGAGCAACCTGGTTTAGTGGAAAATGTCCCTGCCCATGGCAGGGAGGTTGGAATGAGATGATCTTTAAGGTCCCTTCCAACTCAAACTGTTCTATAATTCTATGGTTGCAATTTATAAAATCAGTCTATTGAAAATTTATCCTCTTTGTCTTCAGCACAGTTCTCAGAATCTGAAGGTCCAGAGAGCAGATGATTCCATCCATCATGTCTGTATTACTACAGGCTGGATCTTCCTCTGGGTGCTCTTGTTCATAAAAGAAGCTAAAGGAGCTTAGATTAAATGACTAATAACAGACTAAGGTTAACTGACTGATGTAGGTCCATCCCCACTAGCTGCCATGCTCTTTCTTCATTCCTCTTGAGATCACTATCACTTTATTTAGATGATAGCCTTTTATCTTTTCTGACCAAGAGTCTTCTTAAAACATTGTTTACCACATAATGCAGGGCTCACAGGAGAACTCTGGAATGCACAACAATCCTTGCAAAAATTTTCAAGTCCTTAAAGATTTAAAGAAATAAGAGAGGTAAAGTGAAAGACTTGTGCAAAATCTGTAAAGATTTTACTTTTGTTTATGAAACTGCTTCTTATCACAATCACTATCCTGGGCACAGAGGACTTTGGGATGAGAAAGGATATTCTTTGAGATCTGTAGTCATTTCCAGTCATTATGCTCACTACAAGACCTCAGCTATCCTAATGGAGCCTGGCTGCTCCTCTCTTTAATTTTGTAGTATTCCTTAGCATTCCTTAACTCCTTATGCTGTCTCACATGTCCAAACTAACATTCTTTGCTCAGTGCCTGGGCTTTCCTTCTTCAAGACTGATCCCGTGATTTCCCACCTGGTTCACATGCCTCGTGACTGGATCCTCCCTGGCTCCATTCCAGAACCGTGGAGCAGAGAGCAAAGCTGAATTTTCCCAAAGACAGATTTCTTTGTTATTGAGATTACAGGCCTGCAAGCATAGGCTGAGGTATATACAGATTAAAAGCATGCAAAAGTGAGGGCCATTGCATGCTTAAAGGAATTATGGGGGCTACTGCTTGTTACCAGTGGTCACCTATCACAGAGAGGAACACGACCCACCCCTCGCTCCTGTTCCACACAGCACAGCTGGCACCCAGGAGAGCCACAGAGGTTGTCTGCCCATGCACTGCTCGTTTGGCTGCCAAATGCCCGGAAATTACTTCTCTGTCAATGCTATAATGACTTCTATTCTGTCTGATTCCTGTGGTCTCTACAATCTCATACAGATATATTTTTGAATAATAAGAACATGTAAGAAAAAGTATAATGAAATTAGCACTGTGATAGCCAAACAAGGCCAAGTCAAATAATACGCAATAAGAAATTCTCAAAATTCAAAGATGAACTTGCAAAAGGTAAGTAGTAATCAGGTATTATTACCTATGGTTATGTTATCTATGTCATTATCTACGCACATTCATTTGCTCCTTGCATTTAGCTACTTTAATTAGCATCCCTCAGCAGCTTTCCACACCAATGTTTCTGAGAGAGAAGTGAGGACTCTAAAAGTGCAGGAGTTGGTTCACTTCCAAGCAGCACGAGACAGTTATTTCCTTGCTGGAGAACTCACCTTGTTCATATCAAATGTGCGGAACATCTGCTCAATGTACCTATTGGCCTCCGGATCGAGCCCTCGAAGCCCAAAGAACTGCTTAAATTCATGCTCTGTCAGCTGTCCAGAAGGACACTCCGTCATGAACTTCTTGTACCAGTGGTGGATCTCAACAGCCTGTAGGTCATCCACTGTGGAGCTGCTGTTGTTTCCCATGAGTGTCTGTGGTCAGCAGAATGATGCTACAGGAGTGATCCTCTTCCTCCCGCGGCTCTCACAGCACTGCCTGTCTGCTCCTGTCCACGTTCAACAGTTATGGGAGGGATCTAACTTTCTGCAAGCCAATTATAAACATTAATCCTCTTAGAGGCTGGTCTACAAATCAGAAAGTTTCAATGATACAAACAGTCTTCTTAGAATGGATGCAAGATAATCTAGTAAATCACTGCTATTTCAGGAGCTAAACCAGAAAGGGTGAGAAGGTTAATCAGACACTGGCATCGGGAGCTATACTGGTTTGGTAGACTACCCTGTTTTTAACCTTGATATAATTATACATGAAGATAAGAGGAAATGGCTATGAGATGTGGGATGTGAGGTTAAGTAAGGATCTACTCCTCTAACTGGATTTGATAGTGTGTTTTCTCAAACAGACACGTTGAATAACTGGGTGAGTAGGACCAGAAGGTGTTACGGAAGTGGCCCAGTACAAGAGTGAGGCTATGTGGGGAAAACCTCACCTCCACGAAGTGGCACAGAGGAACAGTGGCAGGTGGGGGAATCCTAGTAATGCCCTAGCCTGGCTAATCCCAGAATCACCACAGACCTGCAGTCAACCCAAGAAAGGTTCATCTGCACAAAGCAGTAGGAACAAAGAGAGACAACCACAGGCTGGGGACCAAATAACCCCGTAGGAGAAATGAAGGCCCTGTCCCAGCTCCTTCTAAGTCTGTCCCAGGGGAGCCATCAGCCCCATGGGCCTAGAGATGACACCGTCATGGTGAGTGAACAGAAGTTGTCAGAATACCTTACAGACCAAGTGGGTACTGCCTGGGGCATGGAAAACATGGTGCAGGGGAAGAGCATCTGTGGATTTATTGCACAAGACTCACAATGGGATGTTTAGGGGAGGAAGGAAAGGTGGGAAAAGGAATGGGTCTAGGCAGTTTGGGGATGAACAAGCACGGGAAAATGGAGGGAAAGTGGATACAAGAGGTTTGTTGTATGTGGAATGGTGTTGGTCAGTACGAATGCCTAGCCATACCCTGTGCTGAATCAGCACAGTCTTTCCTGTCTTCTAACATTTCTACCTCTTTTTTTCTGTCTGCACAGCGCTGTGCTCTGGACATATGTGTGCATGGGGATTTGAGTGCCCACAACTGGACTGAGTGAGACTATGTCAGTCTATGATCACCAGTGACATCAAGCCAGACTAGCCAGCCCATAGATCAAGTGTTTTGGGAATCAGGTGCGTGTATGTCTTTGTTAGTGAGACCACTGGAGTAGCTGACTATTGGAAGGACCAGGGGTCCAGCCCAACAGCTGGAGAGACTGAAGGGGTGGGGTTGAGGGAGATCCACTTGCCTGTGTGTTTCTCTGTGCAGGAGACAGAGAGCTGCACGCTGTGGGCCTCTGGAGGGACCCCCAGTGTACATGTCTGTTGGTATGTTGGGGTGTGCAAGGGAACATGTACCAGCAACTGAGGTGGGGACGTGCGCCTTGAGTGTCTGGTATGTCCATGTGCCAGCAGCTGGAGAGACCAGGCATCGAGAGCCAGCTGCTGGGGAGGCTGGATGTCTAAGCCCACCTGCCGTGTGTATTTGCCACTGACAGATCTTCACAGAATCACAGAATGGTCTGGGTTGCAAGAGACCTTAAAGGCCGTCTGATGCCACTCCCTGCCATGGGCAGGGGCACCTTCCACTGAAGCAGGTAGAGTCAAGTAGCAGAGGGGGAGAATCCCCTCCCTTGACCTGCTGCCATGTTTCTTTTGATGGAGCCCAGGATACAGTGGGCTCCCTGGGCTGTGAGCACACTTTGCTGGTCCATATTCAGTTTTGCATTCACCAAGACCCCCAAGTCCTTCTCCACTGGGGAGGACTGCTTTCGATCCACTCGTCACCCACCTGTACCTGTGTTTGGGATTGCCCCAGTCCAGGTGCAGGACCTTGCCCTTGGCCTTGTTGAACTTCATGAGGTTGGCACGAGCCCTTCTCTCTACCCTGTCCAGGTCCTTCTGGGTGCCCCATCCCTTCCCTCTACAGTATCAACCACACTACTTTAAATATACACTTAAAGCCAAAATTTATTTTTAGTATAATAGAAATTTTAACAGTCTAGTTCATGAGTCATTATTAATTACAGTAATCAAAAAAAAAATAATGTAGGCCAAGTACTTATATACAAGAAAAAAGTTGCACTAGTAGCAATAATCAAATTAAAATTGCAACACACCTGCCTTGTTTCTGTGCTTTTTCTGGTGTTACACTCACCTGCCTGCTGCTCCTCTGGGTATTAAGATCTGTGGTTCCCTCGGACGCTTGCAGGGGGGATGGGAATGTCATGGCAAGTTGTTAGCATCCAGAGTCCTTCACTGGAGGAATGTGATGTTCTTGTTAATGGTTTCCTCATCCTCTCTTCTTTTTGTCATTTTTCCCTTTCCCTTCCACTTAGACTCATGCATGCACGTGTTAGAGTTGGAAATATCTCATTCTACCTAGAATAACTGCTTGTTATGACTAGCTATCTAGGACCACGGTTGTACCACACAGAGATAAATAAGCAAAATAAACTAGCCATAGTTTATTTTGACATTAGAGGAATTGCTCTCACAGCTGAACCAAGAGAACAAAGCTGCAGGAAGGGTGTGAAAAATTCAGACGCCTGTCAAGCCTTGTCCTGAGGCCTTGTGAACTCAGAACAGAGCCTGTGGCCGTTCAGGAATACGGGTGCATCCAAATGCACACACCAACACGTGATGGGGATGGTCAGAGGAGAGGGAACTGGGCTGCTCAGGCTTCATGAACTCTTGCCTTACACCTGGCTGGGGGCACCCTCTGGGACCAGTGCAGACCAGGAGATGAATGGATGGAGAGTTCTGAACAAAATGACTCAAAGAAAACAAAAAACTGGACAGGAGCTGGCAGTATGTACATCCCCACCAGTGTGGGCAGCAGGGGAGGGGGATTCTGTCCCTCTGCTCTGCTCTTGTGAGACCTCCCCTGCAGAGCTGCTCCAGCCCTGGGAACAACAGCAGGAGGACGTGGAGCTGCTGGAGAGAGTCCAGAGGAGGTCCCGGAGCTGCTGCCAGGGCTGGAGCCCCTCTGCTCTGGAGCCAGGCTGGGAGAGCTGGGGGGGTTCCCTGGAGAAGAGAAGGCTCCACGGAGACCTTACTGCAGCCTTTCCGTACGGAGAGGGAGCTTAGAAGACAAAAATCTTTTTCTGCCAAGGGCTGTAATGCCCTACAAGGGACAACTGTGCACGAGGGCAGGTTTGCACTGGGTACATTCACAAGTGCCCAAGGCCAGGCTGCACGAGGCTTGGAGCTACCTAGTGTAGTGGGACACGTCCCCGCCAATGGCAGAGGGTGGGACTGGATGATCTTTAGGGTCTGTTTCGCCCAAACCAGTCCGTGACCGGGCCCCGCCTCGGGCGTTCCCAGCACCGAACTGCCGGGCCCCGCCCCCGACCGGCCCCGCCCCCGACCGGCCCCGCCCCCGACCGGCCCCGCCCCCGACCGGAACCCGCGGCTGATTGGCCGCTGCTTTGCTATTGGGCGGGGCCCCAAGGCCTCCTCGGATTGGTGACTTTGTGCCATGTTGCAGGACAACGATGGCATCGCGGCTGCGGCTCCGTCGCGATTGGCTGACGGTCACGTCCATCTTTCAAGTTCCGCAGGTGATTGGTCACTGTCCCTCCGGGGCGGAAGCGGCGGCGTGTTCCGGTGCTGAGGTGGCGGCGGGAGCGGAGTGGCGGCGGCGGGGCCAGTGGCGGCTCCGAGCTGCGCCGTGCGGCAGGTCAGTGCCTCCTTTCGGTGCCGTCCCCCCGCCGTGTGCGGCCCACGGGCTCCGCCGCCCGGCTCTCGGCGGCGTTCTCGGGCCGCGCTCCTTCCGTGGCCTTGCGGGGCCGGGGCGGGTCCGCAGCTCCCTGGGGCCCGGGCCGTGAAGAGCAGCGGGTCGGGCCTGTCCTCTCCCTCCGGGCTTTGCGGGCCGGCCCGGCCCCCCCCGCCGCTGGGACACTGCCGGCGGTGCCCGCCGGTACCGGGAGCGCAGCCCGGCCGGGGCAGGTTCCCGCCTCACGAGGCCCGCCGGAGGCGTTGTCCGGTACGTCTGCGGGGCTGCCGGGGCCCCTCGGCGCTGCCCGCCCCACGCGGGGCAGGAGCCGCCACTCCCGGGGCCACGCACGGCGCTCCAGAGCTCCCCGCCGGTCCTGGGCTCTGTCGGAGCCCCTGTGCACAGTGTGAGACGTTTGGTCCAGGGCTTGTGTACAGCAGCACTGCCTTCAATGCCTGTTTGATTTGTTCAGAAAAAGGAAATGCAAGGAATTAACTTCATTTATGTGTAATAACCTTAGAATAGAATAAATTAGGGAAAAACACTTCAAGTCTTTCCCTGCTGTTGCTGGTACCTGGGGATAGAAAGGCTTGATTTATGCCCAGCTTACTGTGGGCTGTGCTGACACTTCCAGTGGGCTGAGGCTGTTTGAGGCAGGACGAGAAATGTATTTCAGAGGAAAGGAGCCTCTTCCAGATCACTGCTGGTAGTCCCAGTGTTCAAAGTAAAGTCGCCCCAGGGAAAGTTCATTAGTCATAGGAATGGTGAGCAAAAGGTTATTTTCAATTACAGCCAGAATGCAGAGGATCCTGGCTCACATCCTGAGCATAGTGGGGGTCCCTGTGCTCTGCTGTTCACTGCAGGGGTGGGAATCCACACCCCAGTGAGAACCTGGGAGAGCCCTGGTCTTGTCTCTGAGAGCTGCACTGTTTGCTTTATTGGGGCGAGGCAGTGGAACTCTGACTAACCTCTGTCTTTCTGTGTTTGTCTACTTGTGTTTGTGGGGACACTGGCCAGCATTATATAACACCAGGATATTCCTGCCACAAGTCCTTGAGGCATAGGACAGCCACCACCCTGTGTGCAGACTGTTGGCTTTGGGACAGAATTTAAAGCTGTATTATACTTGTTCCTGGATTTGTTCTCAGGAAGGGTTTGAAGAAGGCTGAGCCAAGCTCTTTACAGTGGTGTGTGGTGTCAGGATGAGAGAGCATGAGCTGAGACACAGGATGTTCCCCGATTGTCAGGAGATGCTTTTTCACTGTGTGGGTCACTGAGCTCTGGCACAGGTTGTCCAGGGAGCCTCTGTTGTGGAGCCTTTGTCCTTGGAGATATTCAGAAGCTGCCAGCACAATGGTCTTGGGCAGCTGGCTCTGGGCAGCCCCTTTGAGCAGGGAGCTTGGACCAGATGACCTCCTAACTTCACCCATTCTGGGGTTCTGTGATAAGATCCTCCATGAGCCTTTTATTTGTTGTCCTTCACTGAATTTTCTCCAACAGGTTCCCCCCTCTTTTGTTCTGGGGGGCCCAGGACTGCACACAGTACTCCAGACATGGCCTCACCAGTGCTCAGGAGAGGAAGGACCAGGTTCCTCCTGGTATGCAGCCCAGGATGCTGCTGGCCTTTGCCGTGAGGGTGCATTGATGGCTTAGGGTCGGTTGCCCTTCTCTGCAGAGTTGCTTTCCAGGGATGTTTCTGAGGGATCCAGAGCAGTGGCCCATGTATGCCCATGTTTTCCCTGTTTGCTATAAACAGCAAACCTGTTGCTGTTCATAGAATTGTAGAATCAATTTTTGTTCCCCATTCACATTCCTTGTCCTATTCAGCTGAGCTCAGAATATAATTTAAAAATGAGTTCAAAAGACGTGAATCTCTAAGACTTGAGTTCAGGTTATTAAAGTCCAGGTCTGTGCAAATAGCTGCAGGCAGGCCTCAGTTCCTCTGTTTGCATTTTGAGGAGGCCATCTATGAGCCAGACCCAGCAAGGCTTATTAGCTTGAGTGCAGTATCAGGTTAATGCAGCCAACTTGGACAAAGGCCAAGGAGTATTTTCTCAACATAATCCAGGTGTGCATGCTTGACATTGTGATACCTGCAGCATGTGGACAGGTGCTGAGCCCCATCCCTATTCCTGGTTACAGTGGATGTTTGCAGATGCCTAAATTCTGGTTTTCTTTTTCCATATTTCTAATATCACTTCTTATCATTCTTCAAGTGGTTCTCTCAGTCCCAACTGCATATTGTTAATTTGTAACTTTAAGAAGCTGTGGCCTAATATGCAGTTAGAAGATCAAATCCATCCTATTCAGATGTGGGTGACAGTCAGAAAGAGGCATTTTTGCATTTGGGTGGTTGTTTTCTAAAATACGCCACGGCCAAGACAGCAGGTTCAGTGCCTTGTTGGGGCATCGTGGGAGTGATGGTTTACAAAACTGTAAATACTTTATTATTCTTATAATGAACCAGACATTCCAGGTCTCTAAATGAGTCTCTGGTATTACCAGGTTGGTGAGCAGTTGATGTTGACAGAAGAAATCTCCCTGGCAGGAACTGTAAAGATGTATTATTCTGGAATTCCATGCCTCAGTCTTGCCCAGGGCCGGCTGAGAAGTGAGCAAAGCACCAGTACTTGTTTCACTGGCTGTTGTGTTGGTGCAAAATATGGACAATCCTGGTGTTCTGACTGTGCTTCTGGAGGAGTTGCATCCCCTAGAGCTCTTTGCAGGAGTCTGTCTGAGCTTGGTTTCTTGCTGCACATCTTTTTGCTTCACTAACTGCTGCTTGAGCATTTCATTCCATCAGCTAAAGAGACACAGCTCATGCCCTTCAGTGTGAGAAACCAGCACATGTCTCTGCAAGAACAGGAGAATCCAGGTTCCCAAACAGAGCAGACTTTTCACTAATTGTGCCTATTGCAAGTGACCGACTGTAACAATCCTGGAGTGTACTGTGTAGGGTGAAGGATGGGCTTATTTCTTTACTATTGGATAATTTATTTCCCTTTTTTTGTTCTTTTTCTCTTCTCTCTCCATCAAGAGTCTTAGTTCATGCAAACTGTCAGTATCCAAGAGATAAAAAAGAATGGCATGAAGGACCTGTGTGTGACTACTCTGCTTTGGATACCTCCTTACTACTGAGCAGACCTGGGAGCTCCTGGGAGCCTAAAGCAGGTTGGTGTTGTCATAGGTGTTCACATGTGCTTTTGTGCTATTGATGCTCTTATGTGCATTGTGGCATTTTCTACTTCTGCAAAATCAGGTGGTTAGAAGGCGTGACTGCTACAGAAAAGCAATGCTCTGCTCCTCTCCATTGTCAGTATTTCCCACTTTTGAGTTGCAGTCTAAGAGTAAAGATTTGCTTACTGAGACAAAGGGGGTCAGGAATGTGCAGATCAGTGTAGCCAGCTTTGGAAGCTGCCTTCTAGGCATCTTGTCATATTAAAAGATTCCATTTGATGGAGGTAATTGTAATAATGTAAACTTGATCTTATGGCTAATGTGAGCTTGTCTGGCATCAGCTTGCACTACTGGAGCTTCTGTATTTGTGCAAATGATTTTGCCATTTACAGGCATGAACAGAATCTGTAGTCTTTCTGTTAAGAGATGTCAAGTGTCACATGTGACCTTCATAGAACACTAGAATGATGATTCTGTGATTCTTAAGGGACTTTGGGAGTTCAGTTGGTCAAATCCTTTGCTCTTAGCATGTCTAACGTCAGTCAGATTGGGTTGCTATGAGTCTAATCCAGTATTTTTAACATCTTCCCTGTGCATTTTTTTCCTGATTGAAGTTGCTTATGCTGCAGCTTGTGTCCTCTGCCTCATGTCCATCTGCTGTGGGCCTCATAAGCAGTGTATGGCACTGTCTTTAGGTACCTCAGAGGTGGCTGTGGGGAAGGAGGAGCTGTATCCACTCCTCATCTGCCTTTCTCAGGGCTGAGAGAGCATTCTGAGCTCTCTCAGCCCAGCATTCTGAGACTCCCTATGCCCAGTAACCCAACTCCCAGTCATCCTGGGGGCTTTTTGCTGTCCTTGATTCAGTTTGTCCCTGTCATTTTTGTGTATCAGGGAGCTTGAAAGTGAGCCCTGTGCTTGAAATGTAGTCTTACAGGTGCTGAATAGAAAGGAGTAGTTGCTTTCCTGAACCTGCTGCCTGCAGTCCTACCAATGCAGCTCAGGGCACAGCTGAGCTTTGCTGTGAGTGTGCTGCTGGCTCGTGCCCAGCTTGGCCACCAGCACCTCGAGCTTGTCTTGTGCAACACAGTTGTGCAGCCAACTGCTCCACAGCCTGTACAGCTCACACACTTCTCCCATCCCAGGTGTAGGGCTCTGTATTTGCCTTTTCTGAACTTCACTGTGTTTCTATCCATCTGTTTCTCCAGCCTGTCAAGATCCTTCTGATTGGCAGGTCTATACTTTGACTTATCAACTGCTCCTTAGAACTTGGTGAATTTATTGAGGTGGTTTGCATCCCGCTGTCTTGGTTAATAATGGAGAATTTAATCTGTTGCTCTCCCCAAAATGACAAGTTATGTGTTGCTGGCTGGTACTGCTGCATATTTTTTCATTCTTCACTTCCACTTGCTAGATCAGTTTGGCTCCTGAATTTCAAGGAAAGGAAAGAAGGTATGCTGAGCATACACAGCCAGGGAATGTATGCTCTCTCCAGACTGTTTCCCCGTGTCAAGGTCCTGTCCTGTCACATATGTGATGTGCAGAGGTCTCATCATCTCTCTAATGCAACACACTTGCATCTGCTTAGCAAACATCAGGGCTGAGTTCATCATTCCCACTACTTATTAGCAGAAAGCTTCTTCTGGGTACTTACAGGCCACGTTTGACCTGTAAAGAAGCGACTTCATTTAAGAATCACCCTTCTTTTGAGTAAACGGGACAGATCATGGTTCTATAATGTCATTGATAAGAAAGATCAAAATGAACTATGAGGATGACTTGACATCTGGTATAAAAATGTATTTTTCAATCATACATGTAGAGAGTTATGTATCCTTATGTATCCTGACACCAGCACATCCTCTTCTTTTATGTTCAGAGAATCTGGCTGCTTTTGTTAATGGAATTGTTTTTTTGTTCCTGAGGTTTCACTTTGGCTTTTATCTCTTGGCAATGGAGACATATTCCCTGCAAGCCTGGTCACTGCTGTAACATTAGAGACCAGTGTGGAGAGAGCTTATTCTTTTTAGCAATTTTGACTACCTGTAGCTGTATTCTGACTCTTGGTTTTGTTTTAGGCTGAAGATGCTGAGCCGTTTGTCAGGTTTAGCAAGTACTGTTTTACAAGAGCTGTCAGGGGAGGATGGAGATGCAGTTACTGAACCCTCCAGTGCTGTAAGTACAGTGCTATCTAAAGACTTTCAGTTTTAACTGACAGTTTGGGGAGTGTGATTCATTAGACTGCGGTGAGAACTGCCTTCTGCTTCTTCCTTGCTGGCTAGACTGAGCTGTCATTTCCACTGCTCTTCCTATATTCCTCAGCTCTTAAGTCAGCACTTCTGTGAGGCAGACCATAACCTCTCCAGTTTCCATATCTCAAGGTGATCCTAGAAAACAACCTAGAATTATGATGAAGAAAGACTTTTAAGAGTACTAGCGACTGTGTGTAGCAGCAAGGGGAGCTCTGCGTGACTGGGTGACAGCAGAAGGCCTTATGTCTATGCTGCCCTTTGGTATTGAGACAGTGGACAGTGTGTGAGGGTGCCCTCGTTTCAGATCTGCTCCAAACTGTGGTGGTCAGCAAGGTACTCTTTGTTTTTGTGTATTGGTTCATGGTACCCTGAGCTTTCCTCCTGGTTTCACCTAACTGTACAGTCCTACGGGCTCCATGAAGTGCCTGCAGGGACCAGAGTGCAGTGTTTAGGAGTGGAGCTGAAGGTATCATTTGGATGCTGTGCTGCAAGCTGTTCATAGTTTTTTGCTTCAGAGCACTTGTTTCACTGTTTCAGGTACAAGCTTTGGAGCCAGAAGCAGAAAACATGGAGGAGGCACCTGAGGAGCTGTTGGAGCGCCTGGCCCAAACAGAAAAGCTGGTTGTTCAGCTGAAGGATTTGATCCGAGAAAAGGATGCTCTGCTCCAGCAAAAAGAAACTGTACTCAAGGTATCATTTCCTCCTCTGGGGACCAAGAGTAAAATACTGCTTCAGCCTTCTTTGCAAGCCAGTCTCTGGTTTCTTTTGAACTCTGTCCCCTGGGTGCTCTGTCCTTGAGAAGAGGTGCTGGGGTAGAAGCTACGATTTTGATCTGTGTAGTGTTTCAGAACAAATTTGTTTTGTGGATGTGTTTTAAATGGTGCTGTTACTGCCGAGGTAGGGCTGGATGGAGAATGACAGACTTGCAAGTCGTGTAACTTCTCAAAGTGGTGCATCCTGGGTGACAGCAGGAGGCTGAGGTGCAGTCACTTTGTGTCCTTCTCTTACAGGAAGAGCGAGAGGCTGCGGATGCGAAGCTGATGAAACTTAAACTTCAGGCCAAAGCCAAAGTGGCCACTCTGAACAAACGCATCGAGGAGCTGACAGGGAAAGGATCACCATTGCCTACACAGGCCTTAGCAGAAGAGCAGGAGCATCCCAAGGTCAGGAGAACAGGGCCACTTAAAAGCTGGAGCTTCTACTGATAACCTGGTGCTGCTGATGTTTCAGGTCCCAGTGAGCCAGCAGGTCCTATTTGTCTTGTTAGTAAGATGTTCCTGGTTCCAGCAGGGATGTCTGTGCCTATGCTGTAAGGAGCTGATCTGTCCAGCTTCCTTGTACTGCAGATGCCCTTGCAATGCTCAGTTTGATCTCCTTAAGGGCATGGGCCAGTTTCCCTTGCATAACTTTGGTAATCCATTGTAGCCAAGGTCTTTTCCTGCAGGAATTGTGTGTCTGTCTGAGCTGTGAGTTCCAGTGTTAACTGTTATGTGAGTATAGCAAAGGAGTACAAGAACCAGGAGGTCTTTAAAACTAAAAGGCAATAACTTAAATATTAAAAAAAATACATATGAATATATTTTCCAGCCATGTAACTTCTTCAGCCACCACAAAGTTTTATGGTTGACAAGCCATGATTGTGTAACCCTAGATAAAAACTGAGGAGAACCGAGACATTAAAGAAGCTGTAAGCTACTAGCTAGAAGCTCCCATTGGAGCTGGTAGTTTTTGAAAACTTAACTGTCTGCTGACCACATAGTTTTCTTTAAAAAGTTAGTAATATTAAGCAATGGAAATGGGATAGAAGTCCAAAGAGAATGCAAGACATCAGATGATGTTCATTAAACAAGAGAAGATAAAGGTTATTTCAGACACTGAAAAAAAAATAAAAATATTATAGGAAACATTAAAAGGTGAGTGTGAGAGGTGTCAGGTGAGAGGTGACTACCAGTGGAGTGAAGATTGGTTCTATGACTTGTGATGACTATTTTTGATTGAGAGCATCATAAAAATCATAGAAATGTGCTACTGTAATTCATTTCACAATGCCATCTTGAGAATCTTTCTTAATGCAAAGCACCATTTGGTTTTCATACATGAAGAGTTGGAGGATCTTGAGGATTGTCTTAATATAAAAATAAAGCCAAATTTAACAAGTGCCCAGTCAAGCACTTGTGATGTCCTGCCTCTGTATCCTGCGAGGCCACGAGCCACGTTTCCTGGCTGCAGAGGCCATGGAGGCCATGGAGGCTGTTCAGCTGTGTCACTTGGCATTGCTCTCCTGCTGCTGAGGCTCTTTTTTAGCTTGTCCATGTGCAGCGTGTGTGTTACAGCTGTGTGCTCTACGGTACTTTGTGCAGACTTGCTGTTGAGGACTGGCGAGTGCTCTTGCTTCAAAATTCAAATTTATCAGTTGAAGAACATGTATGTTCTGCTCACTTGAAATCAGGAGAGAAATTCCGAGAGCAGCAAAAGACTTTCTGTTCTCCTGTGATGTTGAGAGCTGCACTTACGAGACATTCGAATATCTTGGTTGTTTAGTCAGCTAGTGTCAGAGAGGAAACGTTTCATTCTACAATTGTATGAGGAAGGTGAGCACCAAGAAAGTGAGAGAGCTGTTAAAGTGAAAGGATAGTGCAGGTGAATGGATGAATGTAAATTAGCCATTAAGAAAAATGGCCTTTTAATTAGAGGAATGAGGTCTTGAGACAGTCTCCAGTGGACATGGTATGGGCCAGAGCCTTATTTGGTTTGAGTTAGAACATAGTTTGAGTGAAATCATATTAGGGCAGTTACCTGCAATATTATGTATTTGACCCAGAAAGCATTTTCTAGATTCTTTCTTGTAAGGTTAG